>NC_068571.1:11056991-11366758 GCF_025698545.1 Gossypium raimondii
CAATATGAAATTTAAAAAATGTAAAATCCCCCAATTCATGAAATTCACAGTCCTCCAACTGCAAATCTAAAATTGGAGAATATTCAAACCCCTTCTAAATTATTGTAATAGCAAAGGAATATCTCACATGATAAAAATGTTAGTTTAAAACTACTAATTATATTTATTGTACAACACACACGTGTATCTGGAAATCATATGCTTAAGGTTGGAATAATATCAGTGAAAGAAAATGAAGAAGTTAACTGCTTTTATATATGTGCTTGGCAAACTATTTGAAATATTTATGTAAAGTAACAATATTTTTTCCAAATTTGGCTACTCAAAATAACAAAATAAGTGCAGACTTCACTGCCATACTTCACTAAACCAGCAAACAGTGTAAAAAAGGATAGTCCAACATCAATGTAATCTTCACCCCCATGCAGTCACTAACTCACCGTTTTTCCCCTCATTCAAAGAAACCCAAATTTCCTTACCGTCATTTTGTCAAACATTTCACATGCATAACTCGAAACCCGCAAAAATAGACAATTTCGTTTGCCTATTCAACAATAACTGCAGTGATTTGCTTAAAGCTCACAACTTCAAATAAAGCAACTAATTTAAAAAAAAAAAAAACCATGAAACAAGAATTAAGAACTAAGACAGATTTTAAAAAATCATTTATAAAATTTAACAACCCAATAACATTATCTGAAATTTAAAAAAAAGATATAAAAAAATAGAATGAAATGAAAAATTACCAAAATTTTTTGGTTTCGACGAAAAGAACGGCGGCGAGAAATTTTTTGTTGCTGTTTATGGTGAAGAATTTATACAGAAGAGAAATTCTTAAGATTTGAATATGACAAAATAAATTAACAAACAAACAAACAGAAAAACTTAAAAACTTACACGGTGATCAGCGGAGGACTGTTGACGGCGATGCAGCAGAGGACTGTCGACGGCGATGCAGCAAACGTTGGGGAACAAGGAGGGGATTTGGGGAAAAAGTTTTGGATTTCGGGGAGGGGAACTGATTTGGGGAAAAAAAGTTGGGAAAAAATGAAAGTGATTTGAGAAAAAGCTTAGGGATTTCGGGGAAAACTGATTTGGAAAAAAACTAAAAGAATTTTGCGCTAACAAAACGACGTTGTTTCAATCAACTTTAATAAATATTCGCGGCGTTTATAAAAAAACGTTGCTATTGGTTACCTCTTGCGGCATTTATGAGAAAAAGCCGCTATTGTTTTACCTTTTGCAGCGTTTTTCTCATAAATGTCATTATTACTTTACTTATTGCAGCGTTTTCAATTCAAACGCCACTAAAACTGCCACTAAAAGCTTAATTTCTTGTAGTGGAATAATTAGGTTGAAATCATGTTAATATAATAAATCGTTTAAAATTAAATAAAAATGTTAAATTTTTAATTGAATAGTTTTAAAACTAATGGATATAAAATGAATTATTCTTTAAACCCATTGTTTTAAAAAATTGATTTTTTTTCTGAGCAAATAGTTGAATTTCTTACGCAGATTTTTTTAATATTTATTATAGGCAAAATAGGGCCTATAGGCTGTTTTTTCAATTTAGGTTTTACGACGATTTTAAATTTAATTAGGGATATAGGCTGATTTTGCAGGAAAGCTTTCCAATTCTCTCTGCTAATGTTAGGGGTTTTATTTTATTAGGGTTATGATTTTTATTAGAGCTTATGGTTTTAAGGGTTACGGGTATTTTTTAAGTTTTTAGGGTTTTCAACTGAAATGGCGAAAATTCTTAGGTAGTTTTGAGAGGTCGGGAATGTGATAACGTGCCTCAGAACATATACATTTTATATGTCATGGCGGATAGAACCATGACTCTAGGAACCCATCGTGGGGAAATTCAGTTTCGGGGTAATAATACTTAATACAATCAAGGGTCGAATTCAATGTGAAAGTCCTAGTCGGCGGCCATGATGCAGTCACGTTATTTTTTAAATAAAAGTTTAGTTATTTTCAAGTCATCCCCATCTACAATTAGGATAATTATTTTGGAATAATTAAAATACTTCAATGCTTATTGAGCTCTTTTTAAAATTTAAATTATTATAATATAATATAATTTCTTAACCATTGTAGATAATATTTAAACAAAATTGACATCCATTAATGTCGAGTTTTTTTATAAAATTATAAAAAAAAACATAGATTGCAATCTGTAACCGGTTATTGAAATGGAAAACAAAAATTTTAATTGACCCCACCACTCATAAGTGTCAAGATTATCTTAAAAACACTAACCAAATCATAATTTTAAAACCTATAAATAGGTCATGTAACGCCCTCAACTTGATCCAATTCGCCAAATCCGAATCTTGGGTGTTACAACTCTATTATAAACTTACTCAAAAACAAAACGTACTAATTTTCAACATTTACATCTTATTTAAGAATGTTGTTCCAACTAACTTACAACTGGGTGTACCGTAGATAATTAAACCATTGTGCAAGACTACAAATAACAAGGACTTACAAGTAAACATCATAACTTAATTACATTGTTCTATTTGTTTTAATCCTTTAGTGATAATACTGACTACAATTGTGCTACCAACACGTTCTGTATGCATAATAGTTCGTCCTGCCACCTCTGGCGTAGCCTTGGCATCATCTCTCCTAGCGTAAACCCAATTAGCTTACTTGTAGCACAATACACAAAGGTAACTTCATGAGAACTTAGTGAGTTGATGTAACACCCCAAACCCGGCCTAAACATTAGGGTCGAATCTGATGATGTCACATTGTAACACCTCTTACCCGTATTCAACGCTGGAATAGGGTACAAGGCATTACCAGAATAAATACACTTATAGACATATTAAACCGAGTTATAAAATTTCATCCAAATTAAAAACTTTCAAATTATTATCTTCGAGTCGCTAATTAGGGTATACGAGGCCCAATACATACCCATTCATATGCTCAATATATTCGTTAAATCAATCCAATATTGAAGAATCCACTTTATGTCAGAATCAATATCAATAACAATCATAAATCTTTTCATGTTAATTTCATATATCACTTACCGAACTTCGAATGTTAATTTACAAATATGTAATTCACTAACATATTCTGGTATACACAATGTTTAATTGATGAAATCATTTAATTGAGCTAAATTTCATGTTCATTCCAAATTTTCTTCTAAATCCATAAATGCTTCCACTTACCATTTACCTAATCAATTTCTAAAACCAAGCTATCACACAACAATAATACATCACATGTGCTTCATGAATTCAATATTCGATTCTTATCACCATCAAATCCATGTCATTCGAAAACTTAAAGTTTATTCAAGCATATATTATTACGTTTCATATACCAAGCATATGTCAAAATTACGAATACGCAGTCAATTCATTTGTCATTTATTTGACTAGCAAATTAACCTCAAAATTTATAACATTCCATTACTTAAGATATGCCATAAAACACTCCTTTAACATAAACTAGCAACATGGCCGAATTTTCATTATGCTATTTATTCCCCTTTTTTTTTTGAATCACATAGCAAAATATTACAAATATGTATATATTTGAATACTATAATTATGCATCAACTTACCAACATGAGTTAATTTATGAGTCACTCATGACATCACTTCATGCCAAATATACCACACACATATGCTATGAAATTTTATTTTCTCTCATATGCTTACCATGACCAGTAATGCACCAATATAAACATCACTCCTATTTCAACATTTATCGATTATAATCAGGCATATAACCAATTATACACAATTCATTCATATACTTTATTTTCCTCCTCATCCTCTTCATCCCACATCCTTTATGTATATAACATGCTCAAATAGCATTATACATAATTTCACTATTCACTTATATTTAAATTCAAAGCTGTCTATTTAAGTCAGAGTCACTAAATCATTTTTATCTGGAGCTACAGAGCTCCAAATTAAGATCCGTTAATTTTCCCCAAAACTAGACTCACATATCTTCTTACAATAAAATTTTTAGAATTTTTTACACGGCCAATTAGTATAGTTTATTCTTTAAAATCACCCCTGTTTCACTGCTCAACATCTATAACATCTCTTGACTAAAAATGAATTATCTCATTGTACAGAATTCAGATGATATTTCCGTTTTTTCCTTTGAAAATAGACTCATTAAGGATTCTAAGAATATAAATTATAACTCATAATTATTTTTTTACAATTTTTAATTATTTTCCAAAGTCAGAATAGGGGATTCCAAAATCAATCCGACCCTACCTCACTAAAATTCAAATATCTCAAAATATATAACTCTTTTGCTTGCTCTGTTTCTTTTATGTAAAAATAGACTCATTAAGATTTCATTTCATATCTTATTCACTCTCTAATTCAATTTTCACCATTTTTGGTGATTTTTCAAAGTCACACAACTGTTGCTGTCTAAACTGTTTTGTTGTAAAATGTATTCTTTCATAATTTCACTTTTTCACTATCTCAATTCCATTGAATTTTTCACATCTCATTCCAATAGTTCATTTCAATTCATATAAGTTCATTCAATTTATCACTATATTCAAAGCAATCCAATTTCTCATTTCCAATTTCAAGTCAATCTTCAATTCAATTCCACATATATATTCATCACTTAATTACACTTAGTCAATTTCCCGATGAACACTTTAGAATAATAACAAATACACGGTGGAATCAACATATAGCAACCACCTTATAATAAATGGTACCCGATTCACATAGTAGCCTACACATAGTACTACACATGTGACCATTTTCATCCGATACACGTAGTAGCCTGCACATAGTACTACATACGTGATCGAAGCTATCCGGTACGCATAGTAGCCTGCACATAGTACTACACACATTACCATTTTCATCCGATACACGTAGTAGCCTGCACATAGTACTACACACGTGATCTAGTAACTTCACTTGTATCTCTTTCATTCTGAAGGTTCAACCGGTAATTTTCACTTTTTCTCACTTTTTTCTTACCAATCAATGTCAATTTCTCGTCTTTCTCGATTTATAATAACATATTTAGCTTATATAACTTTCACATTATTCAATCCAGTCCAAAAATCAGATTTTGAAAAAATTACATTTTTGCCCCTAAAGTTTCACAAAATTACAATTTTGCCCATAGGCTCGAAAATTAAACTTTATTCCTTTTTCTTATGTTTTATAACATGCTGAACATTTTTCTCTTCTACAGAAACATCAAATTCTTGCTCTAACATGCACTTATGAACAATAATATTTTTTTACCGATTATGCCGTTTCACTTGTTTTCACTGAAAATCGCTTAGCAAAAATTGTTTAACACAATTTCAAGCTTCATATTCTACCATAAAACATCAAAATAAACACATTTCACCTATGGGTATTGTTGACACCATTTTTTGGATAAAAACGGGGTCGACTTGGGTTTTGAAAAATGAAAACAAAAACGGGAGTCGCCACCGATCCTGTTTGATGAGGTGTGATCGGGTCATCTTGAAAAGGGGTTGTTTTTAATAAACGATTTGTTTTTATTAAAACAACAATTTTGGTCCACGGAATTCAGAAAAACAGGTTCGGGAGTCGGTTATGCACGAGGAAGGATTAGCACCCTCGTTACGCCCAAAATTGGTACCTAGTTGATTACTTAATGTCTTAGTGTCGAAAAACTGAAAACTTTAAATAGATTTAAAATACGATCTTAAAAACTTTTAAACAATATGAGTCGAAATTTAAGATTCTCTTATTCCGAAAGAATATCATATCCAACACCTTAGGGTATGATACTTTAAACTCTCGAAACCAAGATCACCTTATGGTTTCCAAAACCCGTACTTTGAAATTTTAAAAGGATATCAAGCTGTTTGGCTAAACGAGAAATCGAAACCCAACGCATTAGGGCACGTCTACTCGAATTTCCAAACGTAAAATATTGCCTTTATTATTTTTTAGAAAAATCCTCATCTCGAGAAAACGACATGTCATATCCAATGCGTTAGGACACGACATATGAATTCCCGATAATGAGCTTTTTATTATTTTTAAAAGAGTAATCTCGATTATTTTGATTCAATGAAGAAAATCGGAACCCAATACATTAGGGCTCAATCCTCTCGAAGATCCCAAATGTCGATTATTGCTTTTATTTTGAAATTTTTCGTTTTTTGATAAATCTGAGTAAAGATGGATGTAAAATAATAATAATGATGATAATGCAAATAAAATAATACATGCAAATAAAAAAGGATAAATAAATAAGATGGTAAATGTATAATAAAAAGAAAGCAACAATGTACACATAAATAAAAGTAAATATACAAATAAAAACTAAAGCACTTAAGTAAATAATAATAATAATAATAAGCATGTAAATAAATAAATAAATGAACACGAATGAAACAATAGTAATGAATAAAATTATATATAAAAATATGTATGTATGTTAGAATTACAATTATAGAAATATACGTGTATGTATAAAAGTATATGTATGTTTATAAAACTATATGAAAATATAAAAACATATAGGTACGTATATATGTTTATAAAAATATGTATATAGATATATAGATACAAATTATAAAAATATAAAGATAAAGATAAATATATACATATATATATATATATATATGATAAATTTAAAATTTTAAAGGTATAAATGAGCAAGTAACAACAATAATAATTAATAATAGTATAACATCAAATTTATTATTTAATAGGAAAATAAACAAAATACAAAAGGGTTAAATTAAAACTTAAGGTGAACTTTGGGGGTTGAAACTGTAAATAAGCAAAAAGGGTGATTTGAGGTTAAAATGAAACACGCTTAAGGGATGAGGGATCGATTAGGAAATATTCCCCTCCCTCAAGCGCAGTGTTCCATTTCGGACCAAAATGGAACTACCAAAAAATTATATGGCCAAAATATAAAAACCAGAAAGACCCGATTGCACTACAGCTCAAAGAGGAAGGGCCTTGCGCACAAATAGCCCCTTCACCGCAGAAACACGCGGATCCTAAGGGCCAACAGGTCGGATTTGCGGCTATTAGGCAAAACAGCGTCGTTTTGGTCATAATACTTAAGCCCAAAACGGCGCCGTATGGTGGCCTGCATAAATAGAAAAAAATAGGAAAAAAAAACATATTTTCATTCCTTAAAAAAAAACAAACAGAGAACTTAGTTCTCTCCCCCCTCTTCCCCGTCCAATACCACCGTCGGCCACCGACGCCATGGCTCCGCCGCGAAGGGTGGTCCAAGGGAGAAAATGTGGTTTTTTTAACCCCGTTCTCGACCCCCACCAAAGATCTACCCTTTTAATCCCAAAAAGTCAAAAAGGGAGGGGGTTTCGTACCCCTCTTTCAGTCCGATTCCAACGCCAAAAGTGGTCTCCGGCGATGGGCTTTTGAGACCGGCAAGTGTCCCTTTTTTTTCTTTTTCGTTTTGTTTTTAGTTTTAAAAGAAAAAAACAAACAATAGAGAATAAAAATAAAAAAGAATATACAAGAACCGAAGAGAAGAATTTTGGAATCAACCTTTTTATTCTTTTTTGATCTGCTTTTTCTCTATTAAAACGTTGTAAAAAAAGAGAGAAAAAAACAGAAATGGTGCTCGGCCTTTATAGCCGATCTGTTTCTATTTTTTCTATTATTTTGCTACTTGTGTGTTCCTTTTCTTTCTGCAGACGAATGATGGGCGACGGTGGATGGGACAGAGGCAGTGACAGACGCGCGGCGGTGGCGGTAGAAGACCAAAGGTCTGAACCAAGCGGCGCTTAGGAGACCAACAGTCTGAAGCAGGGGCGGCGCTTAGGGTTTCAGAAATTGAAACCCTAGGCCGACTTTGGTTTCTGGGTCTATTGGGCTTGGTATTGGGCTCCAGGTTTGGGCTTGTAGTAGTTGGGTTAGGTTTATTGGGTAGTGAATGTGGGCTGTAAAAAAATTTGAGTTCTGGGTCGGGCAAAAATGGGCTTGTACAGCTGCCCCTCTTTGCTCGTTGTCATGTAACGAGAACAGAGCAAAGACTAAGAAAGACCAATTTTTTCCCGGTCTTGCTGAGTTTTGACTCCTTTTGATGCTTCTCTTTTCAAGTAGCTTTATTCCAGTCTACTGTGCCTTGTTGCTTCAATCCACTCCACTGTACTTCAGAAAGATCTGACTTGTAGCTTCAATCTTCTTTGCAGCAATTTCAAGGGGACGAGATTCGTGGTTTTAGCCTACTCCACTGCAACGTCAGAGAGATAAGACATGTATCTCAACCTGCTCCACTGCAACTTCAGGAAGATAAGGTTTGATATGATAAGATCGGCTATCCACAGTCTGCTCCACTACAACTTTAAGGAGATAAGACTTGATGTGGTCTACTCTGCTGTAACTTCAGAGAGATAAGACTCGTCATTTCAACCTGCCCCACTGCGACCTCATAGAGATAAGGTTTGATATGATAAGATTTAATCCGACCCTCTGCAACTTCAAAGGTGTAGGATTCATCGTTTTGATCCACTCCACTACAACTTTAGGGAGACAAGATTAGTAGCTTCAGTCTGCTCCACTGTAACTTCAGGGAGATAAGACTTGCATCTTCAACCTGCCCCACTGCGACCTTAGAGAGATAAGGTTGGATGAGATCTGCTCTTCTGCAACTGCAGAGAGATAAGTTCTGTGGTTTTAATCCGCTCCACTGCAACTTCAAAGGTATAAGATTCATTATTTTATTCCACTCCACTGTAACTTCAGGGAGATAGGATTTGATGCGATCTGCTCCACTACTGCTTAGGGAGATAAGATCTACAATTTTTAACCTACTCCACTACTGCTTAGGGTGATAGAATCTGCAATCTTCAATCGACTTCGCTGCCAAATACAAAAAGACAAGATCTACTGTCTTCGATCTACTCCACTGCCAAATACAGGAAGACAATATCTGCTATCTTCGATCTACTCCTTTGCCAAATGCAGGAAGACAAGATCTGTTATCTTCGATCTACTTCGCTGCCAAATACAGGAAGACAAGATCTGCTATCTTCGATCTACTCCTCTGCCAAATACAGGAAGATAATATCTGCTATCTTCAATCTACTCCGCTGTCAAATACAGGAAGACAAGATCTGCTATCTTCGATCTACTCCTCTGCTAAATACAGGAAGACAAGATCTGCTATCTTCGATCTACTCCGCTGCCAAATACAGGAAGACAAGATCTGCTATCTTTGATCTACTCCGCTACCAAATACAGGAAGACAAGATCTACTATTTTCGATCTACTCCGCTGCCAAATACATGAAAACAAGATCTGCTATCTTCGATCTTCTCTGCTGCCAAATACAGGAAGACAAGATCTGCTATTTTCAATCTATTCTGCTGCCAAATATAGGAAGACAAGATCTGCTATCTTCGATCTACTCCGCTGCCAAATACAGGAAGACAAGATCTGCTATCTTGGATCTACTCCGCTGCCAAATATAGGAAGATAAGATCTGCTATCTTTGATCTACTTCGCTACCAAATACATGAAGACAAGATCTGCTATCTTCGATCTACTCCTCTGCCAAATACAAGAAGACAAGATCTGCTATCTTTGATCTACTTCTTTGCCAAATACAGGAAGACAAGATCTGCTATCTTCGATCTACTCCGCTGTCGATCTACTCTGCTGCCAAATACATGAAGATAAGATCTGCTATCTTCGATCTACTCTGTTGCCAAATACAGGAAGACAAGATCTACTATCTTCGATCTACTCCTCTGCCAAATACAGGAAGACAAGATCTGCTATCTTTTAGTCTATTCCTCTGTAATTTCTGAGAGATAAGACTTGATATGACGGCTTCTATTCATCCCACTGCAACTTCAGGGGTATGGGTAACTTCATTAATATGTTCTCTGGGGAACATAACCTGTAAAGTCCATTTTATGAACCTATTTATGCCTAATGATTAGGATGTTATGATCAGAACGAATCAAATGTTCCTAACTAGGTATGTATGAATGATATTTGCATGAATGTAGAAAGTCATTTTTCGAGAATGATCCCTCTTTTAATGCTTAGGTTGTCATTACTCGTTATTTAATAAGGTTTTATTGCCAACACGTCAGAATGCTATCTTGCTCGGCTGGTAACACTCATCTCTTACTTAGTCGGATTGCCCCTACTGTAATCTTTAGAGTTCAATCCGCTATAATCTTCAAGGTTAAATCCACTATAATTTTGAGACATAAAATTTGGGCCATCTTCCTCCCACTAAGTATAAGATCTGGCTCTTTCTCAATCCTCTGCCACTGTAATTCAGGGATACAGGATCTGAATCTCTTTGGTCTCCTACACCATTCCCAGGATGTCGTGCCAAATATTTATGCACAATTGTAGAACTTTCTCTTCCAAGAAATCTCTTTTTATCACACGGTGATCATTACTCGTTTGTTCATTGAAGCTTTGTCACCAACACGACATCCTGTCATTTTGTTCAATCCATGCTTGGACAACAAAATCCAAAAGGATAGTCTTAATTTAGACTTTTACTTCTTAGACATTCCAACCTTTAAACTTGGTGTGCTCTAAACAATAGTCCTGTTTCAAGTTCCTGTATTATTTAGAAGCTTTCAGAGTAATATGCAAAACTCCTTTTGCTTGAATATTCAGTCCATTAATCGTTATTTCAATGAAAATTGCTTTAAAAAGATTATTACAATGGACAAGATGAAATTTTATAGAGAACGAAGCTCGCAATGAATAAATTAATCAAGATGACAACTTTTGCTAAGATACGAACTGAATAAGATGCAAAGGATTATCACAATGGATAAGATTTTATTGAGAACAAGGCTCGAAATGAATAAATTAATCAAGATAGCAAATTTTGCTAAAATAAGATGAAAAAGATTATCACAATGGATAAGATGAAAATTTTATTGAGAACAAAGCTCAAAATGAATAAATTAATCAAGATAGAAAATTTTGCTAAGATATGAAATGAGAATAAATTAATCAAGATGACATATTTTGCCAAAATAAAGAATGAATAAAATGGAAACAGGTGCCCCAGATATCATAGCATGAGCTTCTCTGCCCCACACTTCTTGAGGACCCTTTCGAACTTGATATGTGTTTAGAAGTCCTAGAAGACTTTGTTGATGCCCTAAGATGTAGCGTCTTTCCTTCTTATTAATTCAGAGAGGACAAGGCTACCGCATGCCCCACCTTTGATCAAAATTTGAATTGCCCATTTCTGGGTTTTCAATTCAAAACCCCTTTGGTCTCAATGCGCCCTTTGTGGGTTTTCACCTTGGCCTCTCCTTTTTCTTTTTTCTTTTTTCATTTTTCATTTTTTTTGTTTTTTTGAACATTCTTTGATTGAATTCAAACTCGTAGGATCAAGTAAGTCCTTGCTATCCTTTATGATCAAAATCAACGCTTCTCTAGATAAAGTCTTCCACATAAGGTCCTTTTCGATTTGATATCCTCTTTCTTCTAAAGCCCTTTTTGTATGGGGAGGATTTTCTTCGATGTTAGGTCCCCTTTATGGAACTCTCTAGGGCGAACCTTCTTTGGTGAGCTCACGTCTTTTGTTTTTTGGTGCATTTGACCATGACGGATGGCTTTCAACCTTTTCTCTTCAATCAAATTTAACTGATCATATCGGGCTTGGGTTCATTCTGCTCCATCCAACTTCAGCTCTGCCAATACTCGAAGGGAAGGAATATCAACTTCGACGGGTAAAAAAAATGCCTCTATTCCATATACCAATGAGAAATGAGTTGCCCAGTAGAGTTTTTTTGTATTTTTTATTTTTTTCTCTTTTCTTTTCTTTTTTTTATTTTTGCCTCTACTGTATCATTCACTTTGGGGCGATAAATCATTTAATCTCGAACAGACTGCAAACTTTTGATACCGTGCTGTTGTTCAATTTTAGTGCATTTTCAGATATGCCCCTTTTTGGCATTTCATACTAACATATGATTTTTCAAGAATTCGCAGACTGTTGACTTTGCGAAATTGACATATGAAGCAGCTTCTGCCTACTTAGTGAGGTAATTGATGACCATAAAGATAACCGCCAAAAACCTTGGGTGAGATCAGCCCTGTGACATCTGTGCCCCACATAGAGAAAGGCCACGGCTTCCATTGATTCTGTGTACGGTATGATCTTGTTCTCCAATTCTTAATAAATTAGGAGATAAGCTACAGTCTTAGTTATCTCCAAAGTCCTGAGGTTTAATCTGGACACATATCTTGCTCAAAAGGAGGTTCTGAGTCAATAGCAGTGTTGCTCATATCATTGATATATGGAGACCTGTTATAGGACGAAAGTAGATCCAAAGAATAAAAGAATAAAAGAATCTAAGAATATTTATATGTATAGTATGATTATGAATTAAATGGAAACAATAAAAGAATATTTGCTCGAAGTGAGAAACAAAGATGCATTTTATTGAAATAAAGATGTTGGACATAAGCCTATCTCACAAAAGGATTCTTATTGCCCCTAGGCTTAGAGCAATAAGCTTGTTTTAGACATTACTCTAAATTAGCTTTAAAAAGTACAGGGATCTCTTCCGCAGTCCCATTGCTCAAAACACCCCTAAGTATGTAAGGTAAATATCTAACAAGGTCCTTTTTTCAATTGTTTCTTCGTGCGGTGTTGATGTGAACGTTTCCCAATATTTTATCATTCATCGCATTCACCTCGATTATCAATATGATTAAGCAGCAGATTTTCTGTATCGAACTTAACGATGCCCATATTAATGATCCTTTCAACCACCTTTTTAAAGGCAACGTAATTTTCTATTGAATACCCTGTAACTTCTGTATGATAGTCACATTGCACATTCATGTCATACCATTTAGGGTACGGAGGTTGTAAAGGCTTCAAGTAGAAAGGGGAAACAACATGTGCGTCAAATAAATTCTGATACAGCTCTTGGTACGACATTGGGATTAGCGCAAATTGGGGCTTCTCGATGTTTTGCTTTATGCCAGATCCTTGTCTTTGGGGAACCTGATGGCTAGCGGCTTTTGTCTTTGACTGGTCCACAATGATTGGTTTGGAGTGACCCTTGTTATACTTGCCCGCATTATCCCTTTTATCCCTCTTCTTCTTTGAGGCCTTTACAGTATCTGAGTTTTCTACCCTTGCTTGTTTCAGATCATCAGAGGCAACAGGCTTAACTATATTACTCCTCAAATTAGATCCTGGGCCCATTGGGAAATTCACCGGTGTCGAGGTACCAGTCTAGTATTGTGGCCAGACATTAGCAGTTACTTTTTGTCGATATGCATTTAGTTGTGCCTGGATGTTTGTTAGGGTAAAGTCTAGAGAATAAGCAGAGTCTTTATCATCCCCAAAGTAGACCGCTGGATTTTTTCCTTTTTCTAACCCTCTATCCAATAACTGGGTTAACTGGTTCATCATATTTCTTTGGACCTCTAGCATCTGATCCTTCATATCTTGTTGAATTTTGGTCAATTGCTCTTGCATCTGTATTTGCCTTTGCTCTAATCTCTCCAACCTTTGGTCCATTCCTTTAGTTTTTGCTCGAATACCGTAAGGGTGTTGGTTTTCCAGATTAGTTGAAATAAATTTACTCAATTAGGGTCTTGTAATGATCCTTAATACATATGATGTCATGTAATGCAAATGCATGAAATGAATGCAAAAAAGAGACGTTGATTTTTGGTTTAATTCTATTAGAAGAACTTTACTAGAAAACAAATCTCTTTACATAAAGCGAATATATATACAGCTTTGCCCTTATATTCCAAGACAAGGATCCTTTTCTCCATCCAGATGAATATCGCAAATTTTCAATAGATGCCTCTACTAGCTTCTTTTTGCTTGTTTCGGGTCGTGACTCATTACTCACTCATCCTCGCGATTCTCGTTGGCTCCTCTTTGAGAAAGTTCAGCGGCTCTCGAATAATATTTGTCATCTTGAATCCTCGAACAACGAAGCAATAGTTGTGTAGTCCTCTATTGAACTATCATCTTTCTCTTGTTGTGTTTTCTCAGAACATATTCGGGCAACCGCATTATCATCCACTTTATCAAGAAACCCATTTCCTTATGACAAGCTCTTTATTTAACAACCGAACGTGAATCAACACCTCTTTTTATTATGCAAATGCAATGCAATCATAACCACAACAAAACGAAATAGGTTAGTAAAAAGTAAACAAGAAAAATAGAGTACCTATTCGGGTAACCACTAGGGGTTTGAAGTAGTTCTACCTAGGGTGGGGTCCTAAGGTCTTCTACATGTGGTTTGGTTCTAAAGTAAGGATACCCGAACCAGCAGATTCCTCAATCCTCACCCATTACAGGCTCATATGGACCGAGTTCGGTTCAAGGGAATACATTTCCCTATGGCTGCACGGAGATGAAAATCTCACGAAGACATAGGTACGGATGTATCCCGAAAACGATCCACTATCCTGCACGGAGGTGAAAACCTCACAAAGGAGTAGCTTCTCACTCCCACTTAAAAAGGTGTGACCAACGGTCATGCAATGTAATGTGTGGAGATATAAAAATTTAAAATACAAAACATGATGAAAACTACAACTCAAAACAAATGAAATACAATGAGAGGATCATAAATTTAAACCATATTATCAACTTTCGACAAAAAGACAAGAAATAATCAACTCGTGGCTTGACTCTCTTATTTTGCTCACCAACAGAGTCGCCAATCTGTTGATACCATTTTTTGGATAAAAACGGGGTCGACTTGGGTTTTGAAAAATGAAAACAAAAACGGGAGTCGCCACCGATCCTATTTGATGAGGTGTGATCGGGTCACCTTGAAAATGAGTTGTTTTTAATAAACGATTTGTTTTTAACCCCGTTCTCGACCCCCACCAAATATCTACCCTTTTAATCCCAAAAAGTCAAAAATGGGGGGGTTTTTGTACCCCTCTTTCAGTCTGATTCCAACGCCGAAGGTGGTCTTCGGCGACGGGCTTTCGAGACTGGCAAGTGTCGCTTTTCTTTTCTTTTTTGTTTTGTTTTTAGTTTTAAAAGAAAAAAAACAAACAATAGAGAATAAAAATAAAAAAGAATATGCAAGAACCGAAGAGAAGAATTTTGGAATCAACCTTTTTATTCTTTTTTGATATGCTTTTTCTCTATTAAAACGTTGTAAAAAAAGAGAGAAAAAAATAGAAATGGTGCTCAGCCTTTATAGCTGATCCGCTTCTATTTTTTCTATTATTTTTCTACTTGTGTGTTCCTTTTCTTTCTGCAGACGATTGATGGGCGACGGTGGATGGGACAGAGGCAGTGACAGACGCACGGCGGTGGCGGTAGAAGACCAAAGGTCTGAACCAGGTGGCGCTTAGGAGACCAACAGTCTGAACCAGGGGCGGCCAACTTTGGTTTCTGGGTCTATTGGGCCTGGTATTAGGCTCTAGGTTTGGGCTTGTAGTAGTTGGGTTAGGTTTATTGGGTAGTGAATGTGGGCTGTAAACAAATTTGGGTTTTGGGCCGGACAAAAATGGGCTTGTACAGGTATTTTTCCAAATATAAACCCTAGTTTAAATTATTACTAGAATAAGTTAAATTAAGCTACCGGGACTTCAAAAACGTAAAGAACATTAAAAACGGGGCTTGGAATCACTTGCCATGGAGCTTGGAAGCTTGAAAACCCTAACCATGGCTTCCCCCTTGCTATTATCGTTCATCATGGAGAAGATGGACAAATTTTTGGCTATTTTGGCCTTTTTAATTCTTTTAATTACTAAATGACCAAAATGCCCCCAACTTAAAAATATCCTATTTCACTTATCTCTTGTCCATTTTTGTCCAACAAGTTAACCAATGGTCTAATTACCATTTAAGGACCACCAATTTAAAATTTCATAACAATTGGACACTTCTAACATGTAGAACTTAACTTTTGCACTTTTTTACAATTTAGTTCTTTTGGCTAAATTGAGTGCCCAAACGTCGAAATTTTTGAACGAAATTTTTACAAAATTATTCTGTGAAATTGTAGACCATAAAAATATAATAAAAAATAAATTTTTCTCGTCAAATTTGTGGTCCCAAAACCAATGTTCCGACTAAGCCTAAAATCGGGCTGTTACAGTTGACCTCCATTTACCTGTATTGAATCAATTCAATACATCTGCGAATTTCATTATCATCTCATTGATCTCCATTATCTAAATTGACTTTGGCGAATACCTATCTTCTTCATATCATAGACGCCATACCTTGCTTTGTGACCATTCCTATCCCTTGGCATCTTTAGCACATTACTTACGTTTTTCAAATAGCCTTTTCGTGATTTCCTTAATTGTTCCCATTCTAGAATCTATACCTACAAAATACTATTGATCGAGTTATTCTTCTAATCTACTTGGTTCGTACTATAGATTTGCCACATCCCTGGCGCATTCCATTTTCTCTGTACATATCTTAAGACTATGCAGGATACGCCATAACATTCCTTACCAAATTGTTTCTCTCAATGTTCACCATACGTACCATTCCTTCAGAGTTCGCCATATGTACTATTTTTTCAATGTTCTCCATACGCACTATTCTTTCAAAATTTTCCATACGTACTATTCCTTCAAAGTTATCCACACATATCATTTCTTCGGGGTTTCTCATACTTACCATTCTACTCTTTCATGGTCCGCCACAAAAGCATTTCCTTTACATGTTTGCCACAAGGGAGTTCCTTTAGAATGAGCCACGAAAGTGTTTCTTTCCATAGATCGCTACAAAGGCTTCCATTTCATAGATTGCCACGTAGTCTTCCATTTTATAGACTGCCACAAAGGCTTTCATTTTTCCAGTGTATTCACAATAGGGATTCGCCTAGACTCACATTACGTGAGGTTTGCCCCTTATCATCTTGGGTCACGCAGAGAACTTCATTAGATAATAATCTTCCTTTAGTTCTTTCCATATGATGCCATAACCCACCAGTTATGGTCTTATACAATATGGTGTCTATAACACCCCTAGCCCTTATCCGTCGCTGGATTAGGGCTACAGAGTATTATCGGAAGACAACATCATACAACAAACAATTTTACTACCACAAATAAATAACAACATAAATCATAGCAATATCATCCAAAATCATACATACGGTCCCTTTTATGAGCCATCGAGGCCCTAAAAAGACATTAGAAACGAATCGGGACTAAATCAGAAACTTATAAAATTTTTCAGAAAAGATAAAAATTTTCAAACTGCAGGGGTCATACAGCCATGTGAACACACTCGTGCCTTATGCCATGTGGACATTCGAAGTAAGGACACACGACCATGTCCCAGCCCGAGTTCGTGCCCGTGTAACTCTCTGACTTGGGTTACACGGCCAACCCACACGCCCATGTGCTAGGCCGTGTACCCTTAGAAAAGGCCTCACACGCTCGTATGCTAGGCCATGTAACAACCTGACTTGAAACCTTTTTAAAGTTATAGGGGACACATGGCCTTGTCGCCTAGCCTCGTGCCACACACAGCTGAGACACACGTTCGTGTCTCTGGCCGTGTGGACGAAAAATAGGCCATTTCCAAGCCATTTTTCTAACCCAAAATCTAGCCACTTGTACAACCCAATTGCACCTATAATCATGCACTCAAAAACACACCTCATATATGCATATACAAGCTTAAACATTATAAAAAGTAACCATTCAACCAATATACCAATATGGCACCTCAATCTCAACAATTAAACTTGACTAAACACCTACCAAATTCATTCATGATACAATCAACCAATTGAACACTTCAAAGCCACATTATGTAATTAGTAGGGCGTTTTTGTTTTAATTAAAAAAGATTAGATCCCAGGTGAGAGTTGACAATGATTTCTGTATTGTCATTCATTAAGATTTCTCTTTGTAGAAACTAATCATTTATGTTATTTATTTAATTTTCTCAATTTATCCTTTAGCTCTTTGGACTTAGAATATTTTTGCAAAGTAAGTCTTACAAATTATGTTATTTCGGAATCGGGTCCTCCATTATGAACCTACCCAATCATTTTCAATGGGAAATTATACAAACTAGACTTTCTAAAATTTAATATAAAATTAAGTTTACATCTTCTCAATAGTTCACATCTTAATAATTAGGTTGAAATCATGTTAGTATAATTCTTTTTCTTTCAATTTTATATAAATAAATTGTTTAAAATTAAATAAAATGTTAATTTTTTAATTGAATAGTTTTAAAACTAATGGATGTAAAATGAATTATTTTTTAAACACATTGTTTTTAAAAATTGATTTTTTGAGCAAATAGTTCAATTTCTTACCCAGATATTTTTTTTAATTTAGGTTTTACACCGGTTTTAAATTCAATTAGGGATATAGGTCGATTTTGCTGGAAAGCGTAGTCAGCTAGGCGCGCTTTCCAGAAAGCTCGTACAGTTAGACGCGCTTTTCAATTCTCTCTCCTAGGGTTAATGTTTTTATTTTATTAGGTTTTAGGGTTTTAAATGTTTTGGGTATTTTTAAAGTGTTCAGGGTTTTTGCCTAAAAAGGTAGAAATTCTTAGGTAGTTTTGAGAGGTCAGGGATGTGATAACGTGCCTCAGGACACATATATTTCATATGTCATGTAGGATATGACCATGACACTAGAAACCCATCATGGAGAAATCCGGTTTCGGAGTAATAATGCTTGATAAAATCAAGAGTCGAATTCAACATGAAAGTCCCACTTGGTGGTTGTGATGTGGTCACGTTATTTTTTAAATAAACGTTTAGTTATTTTTCAAGCCATCCCCATCTACAATTAGGATAATTATTTTGGAATAATTAAAATACTTCAACGCTTATCAAGCTCTTCTTAAAATTTAAATTATTATAATATAATATAATATTTTTAACCATTGTAGATAATATTAAAAAAAATCAACTTCCATTAACATCGATTTTTTTTTATAAAATTTTAAGAAACATAGATTGCAATTTGTAACTTGTTATTGAAAGGGAAAATGAAAATTTTAATTGACCCCACCACCCATAAGTGTTAAGGTTATCTTAAAAACACTAACCAAATCCTAATTTTAAAACCTATAAATAGGTAATGTAACGCCGTCAACCCGATCCGATTCGCTAGATCCGAATCTTGGGTGTTACTACTTTATTACAGACTTAGTCAAAAACAAAATGTACTAATTTTCAACATTTACATCTTATTTAAGAATGTTGTTCCAACTGACTTACAACTAGGTGTACTGTAGATAATTACAACCATTGTACAAGACTTAAAATAACAAGGACTTACAAGCGAATATTATAACTTAATTACATTATTTTATTTGTTTTAATCCTTTAGTGATAATACTGACTACAATTGTGCTACCAACACATTCTGTATGCATAATAGTCCATTCCACCACCTTTTGCGTAGCCTTGGCATCGTCTCTCCAGGCGTAAACCCAATCAACTTACCCGCAACAAATACACAAAGGTAACTTTACGAGAACTTAGTGAGTTAACCTCCATTTACCTGTATTGGATCAATTCAATGCATCTGGGAATTTCATTATCATCTCATTGATCTCCATTCTCCGAATTGACTTTGGCAAGTACCTATATTCTTCATATCATAGACGCCATACCTTGCTTTGTGACCATTCCTATCCCTTAGCATCTTCAGTACATTACTTACGTTCTTCAACCAGCCTTTTTCTGATTTCCTTAACTGTTCCCATTTCAGAGTCCATACCTACAAAACACTGTTGATCAAGTTGTTCTTCTAATCTACTTGGTTCGTACTATGGATTCCCTACATCCCTGGCGCATTCTAACTTTTCTGCATATATCTTAAGACTATGCAGGATACGCCATAACATTTCTTACAGAATTGTTTCTCTCAGTGTTCATTATACATACTATTCTTCAAAGTTCGCCATATGTACTATTCTTTCAGTGTTTTCCATACGTACTATTCTTTTAGAGTTTTTCATATGTACTATTCTTTCAAATTTAGCCACACATATAATTTCTTTGGAGTTTTTCATACTTACTATTCTTCTCTTTCAGGGTTTGCCACAAAAGTGTTTCCTTCAGATGTTTGCCACAATGGCATTCCTTTAGAATGAGCCACGAAAGCATTCCTTTTAATAAATTGCCACAAAGGCTTCCATTTTTATTAAACTAAGCCTTATTGGATAATATGTTTTGATATAACAAATTAAAGTGTTTTTGAATAAAAGTAAAGTTGAGCAATTGGATAAAATCAAGTCGAAATTAACCATTTTCAAATAAGTTAGAATTACTCCAGGACAAAAAGTATCAGTACTTTTTGTCTAAGTATCGATATTTTACAAGATATCGATACCCCTCTGATAATCGATACCAATTTAATATTATGTTTCTTTCAAACCTTGGTAGGTATCTATTTGGTATCGATACTTTTCTTAAGGTATCAAAATATTTTCCTAACGTATCGATATTCCTGCTCCAACGGTTATTGAAATCTGTATTAATTACAAAAAATATCCATACCCTTTTAGTAAGTATCGATACTCGTTGATGTAGGTGAAGTTAATAACCTGGTATTTCATTCCCAAAGGCTACATTCACTTCTACAACAACCACAACAGTTGGAAATCAATTAAAGGGTATAAATATCATCTTCCAAAGGTTTAGCAACAACAAGAAACATGTGCAAAGCTTAAAAATAATCAAAACAACCTAGATCTTAATTATTTCATACCTTTTCTTGTAAACACTTGTGAGCTTTCATTGTATTCATTTAGCTTAAGTGTTTTTCTTTGTATTTGTGCTTCATTGACAAATATCCTAATCTTATAAGGATTATTTCTTTACTTGCTTATTTGTTTCTCTTTGAGAGAGAGGATTAATCCTTAAGGTTTGGGTAGAAACCTTAAGGGAGTTGTATACTAATATTTTGGGGAATAAATATTAAAAGAGATTGTAAGGTTAAAGTCCTTAAAGGTTTCCAAATTAGTGAATTTGGGGAAATCCTTAGTTGTGGTAAGCTAAAGTAGTGGAGTAGGCAATTGGGGCCGAACCCCTATAAATCCTTATGTTCTTTGTTGCATATTTTTCATTGCTTCCACCATAATTTCTCAAAGGCCAATTCAACCTCCATATCGACGATCTCGATTTGATCTTTTCGAGCTATCAATTTCGTAGAATGCCACAAAGGCTTCTATTTTTCCAACGTGTTCATGATAGGAATTTGCCTAAACTCACATTACACGAGGTTTGTCCCTTGTCATCTTGGGTGACGTAGAGAACTTTATTAGATAATAACCTTCATTTAGTTCTTTCCATATGATGCCATAACCCACCAGTTATGGTCTTATACGATATGTTGTCATGGACTTTTCCTTTCAGGGAATCATGTTTAAAGTCCCGATGGACTCCCTTAAATGACTCTGTAGAGACAAACTTATACTCGTTATACGTTGACCTACTCTTATCAGACATAGTTCATATCATGCTCTTAAGATACACATATACTTTTCAAGCATTCATATACAAGCATCCTCCAACCTCAAGATTCACATCACATACTTAGACTATCATATCTCATATAATTTATACATATTCAGTCCCTCAAACATTCATTCTACTCAGGATTATCACACCATGCTTCCCTAGTTTGGTTCCATATTTTATTTACTTTTCACAGAAGATTCTAGAATGTATAATCACACATACCAAAGTCGGCTTAGGGACTCACTTGGCTTTCATCTTCTGTAGCTTCAAGCTCCAGACTTCCATCAAACAATCATCAGTAATTGCTTCTATAGGACAAGGAAACTCATGAAGATCTATTCATATAGCCATTTTCCCATCATTTCTAGCAATAAAAATCCCCAAAAGGCCTTATATCATCCATTTCACCTAGTTAAACATATTTGCTATTTCACAACTTAATCTGTAGGGTCATAAATCTTACCTTGTCATGGAGCATTCACAAGTAAAGATACAGATTTAAAAATTAGTTTCAATGAAAAGAAGAAACACTTAGGTTCTTTTAGATCTAGACTAAAAATACTTCTTGAAAAAGGAAGAGGAAAAACTCCATCTTTTCTTGACCTGATTATTTAGATATACAACCTTTGTCCCTATGGCAATTTGACACACGTCATAGTCCTCATCAACCTGAAATGCTCGTGGTTCACAGTTGTAAAGGAATATGTACGAAATATAGTATTATATATATGTATTTTTGGGATCCAATCCGTCGTTTGTTCCTAATCATCACGTTAGAACGTAACCATGACCGTAAATGACCAACTCGGCACATAATACTTTCCAACGATAACCCAATTACCTGAAATTCCTTAATACATTACTCGATTTACCCACTAATTTCAGAACCTACCGAAACCGGGTGTTATAGGTCATCCAACTTCTAAAACACTAACCAAATCCTAATTCTAAAACCTATAAATAGAAAGCCTAAAACATTCCTCATCTACATTCCATATTATCCTACATACCTAGGTATTTTTTAAATTCTAATTCCTAATCATATCATAATATAAGTCCACTCATTGAGATCTAACAAACATGTTCTTAAAAATATAGCAACATTAGAGTATTCTATTGTGGCTCAATATCATAGTAATATGGGAATAAATCTATTTGACAACAGAAAAAAATTTCAGTTAACACAAGCTAGTTTTTATCAAGCTAACCAAATTCGTGTCAACATTCATATTCGTTCAAGTTGAATGACGAAGACCGGAGACACATATGTTTCATCTCTCTTGCAACGAAGTGACAATAACATTGGAATATGCAATGCTGCTAATAAGGCTTCCAATGGATAGGTGTATAGTAATGGAAAATTCTGAGCAAATTTAGGGGATGTGCTATTTCGAGCATTTAGCATAGGTAAAATGGTTGAAAAGCCACTTTGAGCATCTCCTATAAAATCTAACACCTGAAGATATTTAGCATTATGCTAGAGTGTACATTCTTTGGTTGATCGAAGGTATGTTGATGTCAGGAAAATCTAACAACTTAGTTCATACCATGTATTTCCCATTGTTATCTAATTTCAAAACAGCTAGTAGATAAAGTAGAGGGCCTATCATTTTCGCTTTCTTATACAAGTCACTATATAAGGCGTGTAGAGTAAGGAATGAGGAACTAAATGGTTGTTTTGTTTACAATCATGAGGGAGGTATCGACTTCTGTGGATTGTGCCTATCTTCTTTAAGAACCTAAGCTTCCCTTACTAAAAGGTAAAATTAGAAGCGTATGTTATAAAATCCATTACGCTCTAATGCTACGTTTGGTAGAAATTTTATTTATTCACCATGTTTTAATATATGATATAGTAATAAATTATTTCTAATTGGTAATTTTTAGTCACTCACATTACTTGTTTTGTGAAAGAGAAGGAAAATTTTTGTTTATTTTGAAGAGGTCTTATTTTTTACAAAATTTTTACTCACCTTTCTAGTTTCAAGTTTAAATTTGTACTAACTATTCTTTTTATGTTTAACTATTGTAATATATATGTAATAAATAAGCTTTTTTATCATGTTATTACACTATTAACCAAACAAGGCATAAAAGTTTTATACCGATATTGACATTTTATATTCTAATAGGCGGTCAAAACATCATGACCATACAACTTACTAAAATGACAATATCTTAATGATACTGAGCATCTATTAATCTTAAATCGATGATTTGGTAATTTGTGTTTTATATCGTCTAGTTTATTTACTTTAATTAATATTACATTGTAATGAATTTAAATGTAATACTTTTATTATTTTGAAATTTATGTGTAAAGCCGAAGAGATTAAATCTATATTACCACGGAAGGCACATGCGTACAATCCTATTTTTAATATTACACGACACTTGTATATTTTTCTTACATTGGATGACATCAGTTTGATTGAGTATCATGATAGTTTAGTTGTAACACCTCTAACCCGTATCCATTGTTGGAATAGGGTTACGAAGTATTACCGGAGTTTACATTTCAGAACTATCATAAATTTTAAAATATTTAATTTATATCATCAATCACAGCAAAACCAAATTCAATAGCATACATATTGTCCCTTATAAGAGCCCTCGAGGCCCTAAAAACACATTAGAAACAAATCAAGACGAAATCAGAAACATATAGAAATTTTAGGGAAAATATGAAAATTTACAAACAACAGGGGTCACACGACCGTGTGGCCAGGCCGTGTGACTTACATGGCTAAGGGACATGCCCGTGTCTTAGGCCATGCGGACATTCGAAATAGGGACACACGGCCGCGTTCCAGCCCATGTCCATGCTCACGTAACTTAATAACTTAGGTCACATGGCCAAGCTACATGTCTGTGTGCTAGGTCGTATACCCTTCGAAATAACCTCACACGCCTGTGGGCCAAGTCGTGTGGTAGGCTATGTAAAACCTGACTTGCAACCCCTTGAAAACTACAGAGGACACACTGTAACACCCCAAACTCGGCCTGGACATTATGGTCAAATCTGTTGATGTCTCATGGTAATTTGTTTGAAAACCGTAGCTTGTGTTGGGAAACTATAACTTTTCTAAATACATTTTCCATTTAGAGTTCTTAATTAAGTACGAAACAGAGTCAAATAAGGTTGTGTGGCCACCACTGAGTCCTCCGCAGCACCGATCCGCCCAAGCCTAGGGATTACCTTTACAGATAAATCAGAAGGGTAAGTTTATGAAAACCCAGTGTGTAATTCCCCATATAGAACAACCAGACATAATGTCGTCGTAGTCTGGGCTTAAGCTCTTTCGGTACCAGATTCAGTTTCAGTTTGGGCTTTAGCCAATTTCAGTATAAAAGCAGTCATGCATTAGGGCCTTGGCCCATTACAGTATCAGTGATCAGTACAGTACCAGATATACAATCACAAAATCCTACCCAGCCAGCCTCTACACACTATCTCCGTCCAACGCTACACTCCATGTGGGGATATAATCAATCCACCCATCCCTACACTCTAAAAAGTACCACATGCGGCACTAAACAATGGTTTGGAGCTGAGCTGCCAGTAAATTAGGCCCAAGGCCTTTCAGTATACTTCCTCCGAATAATATAATTCCCAACCCAATGCAATGCAATATACAAATATGACATGCTATACATAATATCATGCATGTAAACCGACATACAATATCAAATCATTGGGACATCATCATGCTTAATCATATCAGTCATACAGTCATTTCAGTCAATTAGGGATCTAGGTAAGCTTACCGACCCTACAGTAGGTCCACAGTCGACTCGGGCAACTCGTGCAACCTTAGCAATTCAACAGTAAAAATTGGCCTACAAGCCAATGATGTTTGCCCGTGTGGGCCCACACCCTGTGTGGCCCACATGGCTCAAATTGGCCTACACTTCCCCGCAGCCCTCAAACACTCCTTAACCGTCCACTACTTACCCACACACCTTAAACACTCAGTATTTTACCACACCTCAAACTCCTACACGACACAAGGAGCAAAAATAAATCCTATTTGCACAAGCAGAGGTTCAAACTTTAGACCTCTAGCTCATTAGCTCTCACTTAACCACCAGACCAGCAGACCCATTCTGACATATTTTACCAACATTTAATTATAAGCCTACTGACTAGTGATAGGGCTTTGTTCAGAAAAATACAAAAATTTTCCCAAGACAAGGCTTGAACTTAAGACCTTGCACACACACTCAGAACACTTATCCACTAAAGCAGACATATATTTGTGTCATAAATACATGGAAACAAATATACAATAGATTTTGGGATGTTACAACTTTACCCTCTAAAAGAAAATTTCGGCCTCGAAATTTTACCTGATTAAAACAGATGGGGATACTGCTGATGCATCACATCCTCAAGCTCCCACGTGGCCTCATCGGTGCTATGATTATGCCGTAGGACTTTAACTAGTGGAATAGACTTCCTCCTCAGAACTTTTACGTCACAATCCAATATCTGAACTAGAGGTGTTCATGGTAGGCAATGCACCAACTCGGCTGACGGCCCGCCAAATATGGGAGGGTTTGGGTAAAAATATAGGCCGAAATATGGGCTTGGGCAAAAACGAGGCCCGATTAGAAACGGGCAGACCTCGGCACCACTTTCTTGGCAGGGCTGGCCTACCGAATAATAAATATTTTTATTTTTTTTAATTTTAAAATACTTTTAAAATACTTTTAAAATACTTTTTTTTAATTTTTTTAATTTTAAAATTTTTTTTAATTTTTTTAAAATACTTTTTTAATTTTTTAATTTTTAATTTTTTAATTTTAAAATACTTTTTTAATTTTTTAATTTTTAAAATAAATTTTGGTATTTATTTAAAAACAGTAGGGCTGCTTATGAATTTTTTCCTGCCTGCCTGGGCAAAATTCTAGGCCCATATTTCGGGCTGGGCCGAAATTTTTTCTAGGCCCAGCCCGAACCCGACTCGGCCCATGAACACCTTTAATCTGAACTAGTCCTCTTCGAAGGTCAGATCTGGCCTAACCTCGATCTCTTCAATAGGAATAATATGCGTGGGATCAGAGCGGTAGTGCCTCAACATCGATATGTGGAAAACATCATGAATCTGGTCCAACTCTGGAGGTAACTGTAACTGGTAGGCAACCGGTCCCACTCACTTGAGCACATGGTAATATCCAATAAATCTAGGGCTCAACTTTCCCTTGCAACCAAATCTCAGTACCTTCTTCCACGGCAAAACCTTGAGAAAAATGAAGTCTCCCACCGAATACTCAATCTCTCGACGCTTCAGAACCGCGTAGGACTTTTGTCTATCTGATGCCCCCTTCAATCTGTCTCGAATCAACATAACTTTATCCTCGGTATTAGAAACTAGTTCAGGGCCCAGAACACGCCGCTCGCCCAACTCAGTCCATCATGAAAGTGTACGACACCTACGACCATATAATGCCTCGTAGGGTGCCATCTAAATGCTAGACTGATAGCTGTTGTTATAAGCAAATTCTGCTAGCGGCAGGCAATCCTCCCAACTGCCTCGGAAGTCAATCACACAACTTCTCAACATATCCTCTAGTATCTGAATCACCCTCTCTGACTGGCCGTCAGTCTGAGGATGGAACACAGTACTGAAGTCCAATCTTGTACCTAGAGCTTCATGTAGCTTTTTCTAGAATTGAAGCGTGAAGCGAAGATCCCTATCAGATATTATTAAAACTGGTACCCCATGCAGTCTCACTATCTCAGACACATACAATTTAGCCAGTTTCTGCAGGGAGTAGTCACTACGAATTGGTCAATCGATCCACGATGACTCACATCGTATCCTTCTTAGTGGGTGTGAGGGTTAACCCACTAATGAAATCCATAGTTACACGCTCCCATTTCCAAAGTGGAATCTTGACTGACTGCAACAATCCCGAAGGTATCTGATGCTCAGCCTTAACCTGCTGACATGTCAGACACTTAGCCACAAATTCAGTAACCTCTCACTTAAGACATGGCCACCAGTATAACTCACGAAGGTCGCAGTACATCTTATTTCTGCTAGGATGCATAGCATAAGGGCTACTATGCGCCTCTTGTAGTATAGAATGCCTCAACTCAATACCTTTCGGTACACAGATTCTCCCACGAAAATAGAGTACCCCTTCACAGTTCAGTCCAAAATTCTCGGTATTCCCACTCTCCACCTGTCAGAAATAAAGTCCTAATGACTCGTCCTCTTTCTGTTCACCTTTAATCTGTTCTATCCATATCTGTTTAACTTATAGTTCAGCCAACAGACTACCATAATCAAATAAACTGAGGCGAGCAGACATCACCCTCAGGTCAGTCATAACTTTACGGGTTAATCCGTCAGCCACCACATTAGCCTTACCAGAGTGGAATTTAATAGTACAGTCGTAGTCCTTAAGCAACACAATCCATCTACGTTGGCTATGATTCAGCTCCTTCTGAGTGAGAAGGTACTTGAGGCTCTTATGATCACTTTAAATGATACATTTCTCACCATACAAATAATGCATCCAAATTTTCAGTGCGGATACCACTGTGACCAACTCCAAGTTATGCGTTGGATAATTCACCTCATGAGTCTTAAGCTGACGAGACGCATACGCTACCACCTTACCCTCTTGCATCAACACATATCCTAAACCGACATGTGATGCGTCGCTGTAAACAGTAAACTTCTTTTTAGGCTCTGGCTATATTAGAACAGGGGCCTCAGTCAGTACAGTCTTGAGCTTCTCAAAGCTCTCGTGCTGCGAATCAGTCTAGTTAAACAACACACCCATATGTAGCAACTTAATCAAGGGTGCGGCAATCAAAGAAAACCCCTCCACAAATCGTCGATAATACCCTGCCATTCTTAGAAAACTGCAGATCTCAGATACAATCTTAGGCTACTTCCAACCTAAGACAACTTCAATCTTTCAATGATCAACTTTAATTCCCTCAGCAGAAGCCACATGACCCAAAAATGTTACTTCACGTAACCAGAACTCACATTTACTGAACTTGGCGTACAGTTGTTTCTCTCACAGAATTTGTAGAACCACTCTGAGGTGTTCATCGTGTTCATATTCAGTTTTTGAATACACCAATATATCATCAATAAATACCATTATGAACTGATCTAGATAGGGCTGGAACACTCGGTTCATTAGATCTATAAAAGTTGTCGGTGCATTCATTAGTCCAAATGGCATCACTATGTACTCGTAGTGACCATAGCGAGTCCTAAATGTCGTCTTATGCACGTCAGCCTCTTTAACTCTCAACTGGTGATACCTTGATCGTAGATCAATCTAAGAGAAAATTGAAGCCCCTCGGAACTGGCCAAAAAGATCATCTATCCTCGGTAGAAGGTACTTATTTTTGATAGTCAGCTTGTTCAGTTGACGGTAGTCAATACACATATGCAAAGATCCATCCTTCTTTTCACAAACAGTACTGGTGCTCCCCACGGAGACACACTAGGACGGATGAACCTATGATCTAGTAACTCTTAAATCTGGGCCTTAAGCTTCACAAGCTCTTTCGGTGCCATTCTATAAGGAGAAATAGACACCGGAGCTGCACCAGGAAGGAGCTCAATCCTAAAATATACTTCACGATTTGAAGGTAACCCGGGTAGCTCTTCAGGAAAAACATCTAGAAACTCCTTAACCATTCTGATATCCTTAACCGAAGAATCTCTAGAATCTGAAACACTGACTAAGCCAGATATGCCTCATATCCCTTACGAACCAACTTTTCAGCCCTCAATGCAGAAATCACATTCGATAAGTAGTTCCGATGCTCCCCAATCATGACTACCTCCCTGTCTTCTGTAGTTCTCAGTATAACCCTTTTCGTGGCACAATTTAAGCTCACTCGGTGTTTAACCAACCAGTCCATTCCTAGTATCAGATCAAATTCCCCAAAAGACAGTTCCATTATATCAGCCAAAAATATAACTCTTTGAACCTCTAGAGGAACATCTCTAAACATCTTGTTAACCCTTATTGACTGCCCCAACCGACTCAGTACAGTGACCTCACTCGTAGTGCTCTCAACCAATATACCCAAGTTTATTAGATACGGTACAAGTTATATAGGACTGAGTGGATCCTATATCTATCAGTGAATATATGGTACATTGTAAATAAAGAACGTATCCGTAATGATGTCTAAAGCATCTCCATCCTCTCGGGGACGAGCAGCATAAACTAGAGCTAGTTACCTTGCCTCAGTATGATCGGCACATCTGCCTGGTGCCCTGTGACCCCGGTACACTTGGCAGCTGCGTAGTATTACTACCCGAAGCTTGCATTTGGTCGGACCTCTGTGGGCACTCTCTAATACGGTACTCTATAGAACTGCACCTCAAACATGCCCCAATTCTTTTCCAACACTCGTACTGATGGCGCCTACCACAATCAGTACACAGTGGTCCAGTAGCAGCAATGGGAGCCCCAGCTCTCATCGGTACATCAACTCTGGCATTTTTCTTAGGCCTCAGAATGAAACTCGATGGCTCTGAACCACTCTTATTCCTACCTCTCTCTGTCACAGTTCTGACGCTCAGTGCGCTTCACTTCCTCGGTGATCTTTACCTTATCAATCAGAGCAGCAAAATCTCGCTCCCTCTATGGAGCTATCAGAACCCTTAGATTATCGTTGAAGCCATCCTCAAAATGAACACATCGCTCGTTCTAAGTCGCCACCATACCAAGCGCATAGCGACTCAATCGTAAAAATTCAGCCTCATACTCAGCCACTAATCTGTCTTACTGAATTAGTTTAAGAACTCCCTCCTACGGGCATCCACATAACTGACCCCACATACTTCCCTTGGAAAGTAACCTTAAAGAACTCTCAGGTTAGTCGATCGGGCTAAGTGCCCTCTTTAACAGTGAGCCACCACTAATAAGCCTCATCACGCAGTAGTGATACAGCACCCTTCAACTTCTGCTCAATGGTGCAATCCAGGTCGCCCATAATCCTCTCTGTGGCCTCTATCCAGTATTCTGCCACATTAAGGGCAGCTTCAGCAATACCCCTAAAAATCTTAGCTCTATTAGATCAGAGTCATTCCGTAACCAACCCGCGACCTCCAGCTCCAGTATTGGGCCCAACAACCCTCTCTAAAATCCTCAACATAGCTTGAGACAGTGCGTCGTCCCCAGCCACTCGGTCTTGTGACCCAATCTCAGTGACAGGTGACACTGGTGTCTCGCTAATGTCTAGATTTGGCATACTGCCCAGTGAAAAGGACTCAGCTCGAGCCCCTCTACGGCCTCTACCTTGGCCTCTAGTACCCCGTCTGCGAGTACCTCGTGCGCTCATCGTCTAGTTGCGCTTATTTGTATTAAAAGTTTTATGAATTAGTTTACAGTTCAATAGTTATTAACAAATATTTTATGAAAACAATTTCAATAGTTCAAAGTTTGTTTTCATACGACGCAGTGTCTACCAGTGTTTATCGGTTTTACTACAGTATCAGTATACACTAACCTGAGTGTTTTCAATACAGTCTATCTATAGTACTCTCAGTATATACTATCTATAACACTCTTAGTTTTTAAACAGATATTAGTTCAGAGGACTTATAGAATCGACGCCGAAGACTCAATGTGCCACACATTTAGTAAGAATATTTCATATCATTTAAAAATCAGTTCTTAGAAAATCGAATCTTAAAAACCCAAATCCATAGCCGAGTTTTACAACCTGACTCTGATACCACTAAATGCAACACCCCAAACCTGGCCTGGACGTTATGGCTGAATCTGACAATGTCATATGGTAGTGTGTTTGAAAACCGTAGCCTGTGTTGGGAAACCGTAACTTTGCTAAATACATTTTTTGTTTAGAGTTCTTGCATTATTATTTATTAATTCTAATATCGTATTAATTAATCATTCGAAAGCTTTCAAAACATTTAATCTATGCGGAAGCTTTTTAAAACTGATTGCGTAATCGTGAGTATTTTATTAAAACATTTGGTTCTTTTGAAAACTCGAGATTTCCTAAAACTAGTAGTTATAAATTAAAATTTCCAAATTTAAGAAAAATCCTTAGAGGCCATATTTACAATAAAATTCTCAAGTAAAATTTAAAATCATAATTAAGTACGAAATAGAGTCAAATAAGGTTGTGTAGCCACCGCTGAGTCCTCCACCACACCGATCTGCCCAATCCTAGGGATTACCTATACAGATAAATTAGAAGGGTGAGTTTACGAAAACTCAGTGTGTAATTCCCCATATAGAACAAGCAGACATAATGCAGTCGTAGTCTGGGCTTAAGCTGTTTCAGTACCAGGTTCAGTTTTAGTTTGGGCTTTAGCCCATTTCAGTATAGAAGCAGTCATGCATTAGGGCCTTAGCCCATTACAGTATCAGTAATCAGTATAGTACCAGATATACAGTCACAAAATCCTACCCAGCCAGCCTCTACACACCATCTCTATCCAACCCTACACTCCATGTGGGGATATAATCAACCCATCCATCCCTACACTCCAAAAAGTACCGCATGCGGCACTAAACAATGGTTTGCAGCTGAGCTGCCAGTAAATTAGTCCCAAGGCCTTTCAGTACACTTCATCCGAATAATATAATTCCCAACTCAATGCAATGCAATATACAAATATGACATGCTATACATAATATCATGCATGTAAACTGACATACAGTTTCAAATTATTGGGACATCATCATGCTTAATCATATTAGTCATACAATCATTTCAGTCGATTAGGAGTCTAGATAAGCTTACCGACCCTACAGTAGGTCCACAGTCGACTCGAGCCACCTGTGCAACCTTAGCAATTAAATAGTGAAAATAGGCATACAATCCCATGATGTTTGCCCGTGTAGGCCCACACGCCTGTGTGGCCCACATGGCCTAAATTGGCCTTGGCCGTGTAGATCACATGGCCTGACCCAAAAATCTCACACGTTCGTGTGGTTCATACGTGTGGCCCCATATGCCCGTGTGGCCCATACGGCCCAATTCGGTCTGGCTTGTGTATCACACACGGCTAGCCTCGTCGATCACACGCCCGTGTTCGGTCACACGACCTACTACACAGATGGCCACATGCCTATGTGGCGTCGATAGCCTCACTTTTCAGCTTTTCACCGTTTCCCGTTTACAGTGTTACGGTTACACACCTGCTTCAATTTTTACGTCCAAAAACTCCCGAGCACACCTATACATAAAATCAAAAATAAACACTAACTTAATCATTTAAACCGTCAAATTATCTAAATCCCAAAGTAAAGTGATCAGCTTTCGAGTGATAAGCCATTACCTTATATCGAGTAGCAGGAATTCCTCGTCTTCAGAACGTTGGCGAGCGATAAACAACCTTTCGATAAACCCCTAAACCAAAGGAATCCATATTAACAGTTGCCCAAATCCTAGTTTAAATTTAATCAAAACTAAACTTACCGGAAATGCGAAGAGAACGATGCGCAGAAAGAGAGTAGAAATAAAAAGGACCGGAAAAGGGAAAGGTAGCAAGGCGAAGGTTTGACTAGGGAAAGAATAACGAAACGTTAAGAGACTCTCAGCAAGAAAGGAAGAAACTGAAAGTTGAGAAGAAAACCAATACCTCATTATTTCACTTACCGAAGAGACGGAAACGAAGGTTGCCACAAACGAACGATTGAAGCCAGGAAAAACAAAAAGAAACACCAAGGGTGGGAAAGAGAAGCGGAATTTGGTGGCAATGGGAGGAATTGAGGAAAGAAATCATGAGGAAGATGGAGAGAAAATTGACTCTCTCTTTTTTTTCAAAAAGAAAATAAAATGACATGTAGTATCCTTATCACACCAATAGGTGGTGGTGTGCCACTCATATAATTGCAGCTGAGCTACCATACATAAATCTGTGGTTTAGCTGCCATAATTGCAGTATATAACACTTCATCATATCATAACTCACCTCAAAACGCAAACAAACCATAATCATATATCATACTTACATATATCATAAATCATATGGCATGCATACTTACATATTTTCAAACAAATCATCACATAGCACATGATTTAATGGTAACATTTCCTACTTAACATACCTTCTAAGCTTATCTGTATACTTTTACGTACTGAAACTTAGGCCTTTCCAGCTCCATACAATGTCTACGAACCCAAATTTTGAGTCCCTCAAACAACCCCTAAACATGCCCTAAAAATTTTGGCAAAAATACCCACATGACCCCAATAACTAGCCTATGTGGTTCACATGGACTACCCACATGGTCTGTGACCGTGTGGTCACTAAGCAATTTCGAAACCAGCCCATGTTTTCTCAATTTTTTCGAATTTCGATAAGCTTTTCAAATTAGATCACACACCTGAAACAAAATTGATCACTTGCGCATCCGAAACTCATAAAACCACTCGAATAACAACGCCCAAAATTTGACTAACTCCACTGGAGGTAATCGACCTTCGCTCCCTTCACACCCCAATTACAACGATCTGAGACTATTGCCGAAACGAACACAAAAGAAGATATAATGACAGAAAATGAACAAAAACAACGGAAAGAAAGATAAGATAACTTCTATGGAGAAAAAGAAATAATAAAAGGAGAAAAAGAAGTAATAAAAGAAGAAAATAAGAAAGCAATAAAAAAAACAAAGAAAGAACAAGCAGAACAGAAACGTGAGAGCAAAGGAGGTATGGGAAGTTAAGAGTAGGAGCACATTTAGGAAATTTTGAAATTCAATTTTAAAATAAAATATAATAAAAATATAATTAAGACTTATTCCCCACATTTCCTAGAGCCCAACCAAAAGACTAATAAAAAATATTTCTCCTTTGCGCACGATGGAGCTTAAACACAAGACCAAAACAAACAACCCATAAGACTTAACCAACACACCATAACAAATTACTTAGCAATTTTACACAATTAAAAACTAAGAACTTTGGGGCTTTACATAATCTTCATAAACTATAAAATAGATATGGAATATACCTTCATTTTACAAGAACAAAAATAATGTAACACCTACTCTATGGATGAAAAAAGTTACAATAATTAATAAAAATATAAAAAATACATACTTATATTTTAAGTGTTTTATTAATTTTGTATCAAGGGTAATTGGACACCATCTCAATTATGAAATTACTAAAATATTCTTTCATATACAAGTTATTTATATTTTTGAGGCGTGTTTATCTTTTTATATAATAAATTAATAAACAAATTATTATAATGAGATTTGAACCCAAAATACCATGCATGATAAACAACAAACTTTACCAGATAACCAAAATATCAATTAATTTTTATTTAAATTTGTTACATTTTTTCACCCACATCATAGTGAGTGTACCATTTCAAAAATAAAATTAAATTAAATATTTTGTAAAATTGTTACAATTACGAATTGGATTATTTCTAAGAGAAAACTTGTATTTGTTTTCTAGGTAATATTCTTTTATAATTAATTTAAATTATATTTCAAAAAGAAAAATATTTATTTAACAAGAGAAAAAATTTCTCAACATAATAATATTTTTTATTAAAAGAAAAGAAAAATATTTTTATTGAGAAAAAGTGGATTGTTTTAAAATGTGGTAGTTTTTAATGGCATAAAGGCAATTTTCCTTAATATTTATCTATTTTTCATTTTTATCTTATTTATTTATTTTATCAATTTGATTTTCGACCTTCAAACTTTAATTAAATTGTTTTGTTTTAGATGGAAAAGTTGACTGAACTGTTAAAATTTTAATTGTATTGATGATTGACTTAATGTGCAACATGCCTTACGTATCTAAGGATCTAATTATGCTTCAATCTTGATTACAAATCTAAAAGAATTTCTTGGACCTTAACAGTCTATTTTTAGTGGTGTCAAAAACAGTGGTTTCGGGGCCACCAAATCCGATGAGTAAGTTCATAAATATTATATTTAATATTTACGAGTTAATTGTGACTTTGTAAAGGTTTTTGATATAGTGATTTCTGTTTTATAAGCGATTTATTAAGTTCAAGTGGTATGACCCTAAGTTCAAGTGGTTTTAGAAATTGAGGTACCGGGACCTTATTTTTATAAAACGAGTCGTAAATATTTTTATAAATATTTGCAGAGTGTAATTAAGGTGGTATTAAAGTTTCGTTGGAAAACTTTATCGTTTCGATAGTTAATTAAGCAAAAAGGACTAAATCATAAAAGTTGATAAGTCAATCGCTATTAGTTTAAATGTGTTAGTCAATCGCAATTAGTTTAAATGTGTTAATTGATTAAAGAACTATAATTGAAGGGCCTTAATGGGTAAATTACCCATTCTTAAGTTGGTGGACGGTTAAAGCTTTTATGTTCTTTTAATTTTATATGTGATTTTATATTATAATGTTATTATTAAATGAAAAAGATAAAATAAAGAAATAAAAGTTAATAAAATAAGAAAACAAAGGTTTTCTTCTTCATTTGACATCTTAATCACTGATACACCATGGCAAGAAGAACCAAGGTTCGGCCATGCTTTAATTCATGCATGGTAAGCCATTTTTCATCTGTTTTTAATAATTTTTATGTTTGTGAGATCGTTGCAACTAGGTCTAGATATCCCATACCTTCGATTTTGAAACTATTAAAGATTTTGAATATTTCCATTGATGAATATTATAATTTTTTATGTTAGATGATGAATTTGGAAAGTTGATTTATATTTAAAAGTACTTTGTTAAGTGATTTTGATGAATTTTTGATTAGGGACTAATTTGTTAAATTAATAAAAGCACGAGGATTTAATATGAAATTGTTGCATAAATGGAATTTTTGAATACTATGAACATTTGGATAGCTTGATTTTGTATTAAAATGGTTAATTTGCATGTTTTGGGCTCAAGGACAGAATTGAATAAAAGTAAAACTTTGGGGCGATTTTGTAAAAATTTTAAAATGACCAAATTGCATGAAATAAAAAATTTTTTATTCTCTAAATTAATATATTGAATGAAATTATTAATTTAGATCAAGATCAGGTGGAAAGTCAAGGAAAATAGAAAATTACCAAAATGCCCCTAAACTTTGGTATTTCTGCAATTTAGCCAAGTAAGTTCGTATGAACTGTATTATTTATATTTTTGATTAAATTGAATGTTACTGTATTAATTTTACTAAAAATGAATCAATATATATGTTATTATACAATTTATCTTGTAATGAAACGAGGGAAATTCAACGACGTACGACGATTATCGAGTCCCATTTGAACCTTAGGAATATATAGCATACAAATGACATGTCATTAGGTTTACCGTGTTTCAGGTGCTGGTCCTGAACGTCCTACCGGTGGTTGAGTTTCCGACATATGTTGCGGTTACTTGACAGCTTGTGTGAGCAGCATTGTGTAACTACGTTCTGACCGACAACTTGTGTGACCAGACCCGTTTTACAGCTCGTGTGAGCTACGCCTATATGTTTAGCACACTTTTGTGAGCTTTTCCCGTGTATTCGGTATTATTTGAAGTGGTTCAATGGGCATGAAAAGGGATGAACCGGTAAGGGTTCCGATTGATTTCACTATGACAATTATAGAAATGTGTGATGTATCGATGATTCAAGTAAGAACATTCATGATTATGAAAAGTATGATTTAAGTGATGTTATGTTTATGTCTTATGTGTTATGCAAATGAAATGTAAAGAGAACGATATGAATTAAGACATAAAACTATATGAATATCCTAGATATGGTGATACACGAAAATTATGCAAGTTAAGATGAGTAATAGATTCAAGTCATACATGTTGAGATTAAATGGCTATTCATGTTAATGTGTTCATGATTTGTATCATGTATGCTAACATGTTTGGTGTGAATGCTTAGGCTTTTGCCAAGCTTTAGTTGGATCATGTCATGTATTGTAATGGTGAGTGTCCAAATGGAAATATGCTTGTGTTTATGAAAGAGTGGTAAGGTTTAAATTATGTAATTTATTATGAAATGATTTATCATGTGATTAATTCCAAAAGAGCTATGTTTAAATGCACTAACTTGTGGCTATAGTTGATGATATGCTTATGTCTTGTGTGTTATGCATATGAAACGAGTGTGGAAAGATAATGAAATAGTATGTTCATACTTGAAGTGTAAATTGATGAAAAAGGGAATGATGAGGTGAATTGATATTGTTATTTAAGTTAAAGAAAGTAAATGCAATGGAAAGTAATGAAATACAAATGAAAATAAGAAAATTTGAAAGGGTTTTAAGTTTTATAAATCCTACTATGCTAGGGATGAGATGTATATGTTATGCTGTGAATTTATCCACTTTGTGAGTTGTTGAATATGGTTTCATGAATCTTGCGGTATCGGTATAGGATTATTCTTGATATGTATAAATTTCATATTTGAAATGGACTGATATAATTAAATTTTATATGAGCCTAAGGATTTAATACATGTCTGGGTTTTGATACCTATACATGTCATTATTCTTTATACGTAGGAGCCTGAGGATTTAATACGTCAATAGTATCCTTATCTCTTTGAAGTAGGTAAAATTTGAATGCCAAAATATCTTTAAGGAGGGGAGAGTTGTAATGCCCCAAAGTTCTTAGTTTTTAATTGTATAAGATTGCCAAGTAATTTATTATGGTGTGTTGGTTAAGTGCTTTGGGTTGTTTGTTTTGGTCTTGTGTTCAAGCTCTGTCGTGCGTAAGGGAGAAATATTTTCTATTAGTCTTTTGGTTGGACATTAGAGTTTCTAGGAAATCTGGTAAATAAGTCTTAATTATCTTTTTATTATATTTTATTCTAAAATTGAATTTCAAAATTTCCTAAATGTGCTTCTACTCCTAACCGCCTATACCCCTTTACTCTCGCGTTTCTATTCTGCTTGTTCTTTTTTTGTTTCTTTGTGTTTTTTCTCACTTTCTTTGCTTTCTTCTTTTATTATTTATTTTTCTCCATAAAAGATATCTTATCTTTCTTTCCATCATTTTTGTTCATTTGCAGTGATTATATCTTCTTTTCTGTTCGTTCTGACAGTCGTCTCGGATCATTGTAATTGGGGTGTGAAGGGAATGAAGGTCTATTACCTTCAGCGAAGTAAGTCACGTTTTGGGCACTGTTATTCGAGTGGTTTCGTGAGTTTCAAATCTATGAGTGATCAATTTCATTATTAGGTGTGTGATCTAATTTAAAAAGCTTATCAGAATTCGAAAAAAATTGTGAAAATAGGGGCTGGTTTCGAAACTACCTAATGACCACATGGTCGTGTGTGTTTTTGCAGTCCATATGGCTTAGCCGTATGGAGCACACGATCGTATGAAACCTTGTAGTTCCACACGGCTAGTTATTGAGGTCGTGTGAACCTTTTTGCTAAATTTTAAGGCCCGATTAAGGGTTGTTTGAGGGACTCAAAATTTGGGTACGTAGACATCATATAGGGCCGAACAGGCCTAAGTTTCAATACGTAAAAGTATACGGATAAGCTTAGAAGGTATGTTAGGTATGAAATGTTACCATTAAATCATGTGCTATGTTATGATTTGTATGAAAATATGTAAGTATACATGCCATATGATTTATGATATATGTAAGTAAGATATATGATTATGGTTTTGTTTGTGTTTTGAGGTGGGTTATGATATGATGAAGTGCTATATACTGCAATTATGGCGGCTAGACCGCATATTTATGTATGGCAGCTCAGCTGCAATTATATGAGTGGCACACCACCACCTATTGGTGTGATTGGATGGATGGACTCTAGTAGTCCTATATGATGTGATTGGTTGGATAGAGATGGTGTGTAGTGGATGGGGATAGGACATGATATGTTATGATATGTTATGATATGTTACGCTATGTTACGAAATGATATGATATGATACAATATGTTATGTTTTAATAAGATATATTTTGATATGAAACCTGATATGCTGTGAGACAAATTGATGATTATGATTACCTATATTGAAATTATGGGCCAAATTACACACTGGGCTTAAAGCTCACGCCTAAGTTCTTTCAAAATTATACAATCATTTCTTTTGCTAGTACGATGTAACCTCCGTGATCTGACCATAAAGTCTAGGCCGGGTATGGGGTGTTACAGATTAACCCTTTCAAATTTTATGGTTGTCCTTCTCAACAGCACTATCTTCAAGGTTCAAATATGGTTTTTTTTAATTTAATATATATTATCATTATACCTAACTTGGTCACCTAACCCGAGCTATAAGGTATTACAACTGTTAAATATCATTATCATTCAAAGATTCGACATAAATAATCAATAAATCTATTAAATGACATTAATACAAGTATAATGAGATTTACAATCAAAACCAGACATTAATCGAGCATTCAAAACTCTTAAAGCAACTCAGAATCAAATCAAGACTGATTTGAAACTTAAAAAAAAAAATTGAAGTAAAATGAAAACAGGTTCCCATTTGCTATCATATCTTAGCATGTGACTTTTTGTAGTTTTATTATATTTGTGAACATCTAATATATTATATTTTATGTTAATGTAATAGTAAGAGATTCTTTTAAATGAATATTTTGGTTGACATTAAATGTTGTGTTTAATTTTTAACTCTCTATCCATTTCCTTATAAAAGAAACTTATATATTTTATAAGAAAAATTATTTATCAACAAATTTATATTTAGCATGTAAAGTTTGTTTTATATACAAATCATATCAAGTTATATATATTTTTTATTTTTAATATCAATAAAATCTTAAAATTATGAAAATAAGGAAGTTTAATATAAGATTTAATCCTTTTAATTAATCAAATTTATTGTTTATTTCATAAGAATAAATTTATTTATTCATTTAAGGATAGTAAAATTATAAGTTTGAAAATATAAAATTTTAATATAAACATTAATTCTTTATTTATTATCACATAAATTTACAAAAAATGTTTTAAAAAATTAAAATTATAATATTTTAATAAAATTAAAGTTTAGATAAATATTATTAATAGAAAAAAATGAAATTTTAAAAATTTTATGAAATAGTAATAAAATAAAATGATATATTAAAATTAAATTTTTTATTTATTTAAAATTAATTTATCTAAAACATATATGATTAGAATTAAAAGTATGAGGTAAATTTTATTTATAATAAAATACTTTACCAATGAAAATTAGAAGTTTTGAACAATTAGATGGGCTTTCGGCTAGAAATCAATAACCAAAAGTTCAGAACTTATTGGCCCAAGCACACTAAATAAAAAAAGATAAAAATTGGCCCATGCAGGTCTCGAACCTGCGACCTTCGCGTTATTAGCACGACGCTCTAACCAGCTGAGCTAATAGGCCTGCGACGATATGTTTTCAATAAAATGTTAATAGTATTTTTTTAAAAAAAGGAAGGACATTTCAAAACTGCAGGGTGACCGATTGAATCGATAAGGTTTAAGATATCTGAACAGAAGAAACGTACGAATAATGGAACACATAACAGCAAGCGAAGTTGCAGGCTTTGGAGTTGGCACTTTGTTACTATGTGCTACAATTGCTGCCCCCAAAGTTGATGCTTTCATTTCTGCTTCTCAGAGAAGGTAATTGCAACTTTTTTAAACCCATTTCTTTTTGCTGTGTTTCCAAGTTTGAATCATTTTTTTTCTTTTTCTTTTTTGAGTTTGTGAGTAAAACTCAGTTTTTTTTTTTACAAGTTTTGAAACTTCGAAAAAGTTAACATTTTTGTTACTGGGTATGAGTAAAATTTGGTAATTTGATTGTTAGTTTGGTTGATGAATTCTCAGTTGTGATACCTTAAGTTATTTTGATTTAGCTGTTGTTGTTGTTCACTTTGTTGGTTTACACTTGGATGTCCTTTGGACATTAGGAAAGCTATCATTGTACTTTAATTCAATTTAAAATTGCAATGCCTTGTATATTAGGATTGATTTTAATTGTGGGGTTATTTTGATTCTTTATAAAATGATTGCCATATCTTCATGTTTGATTTCTGTTCTTTGTGATTGATTCTATCTCAAACAAATGCACTGCCTTACCTAGAGTTATGTGAAAATATCTCCCCATCCACAAAATTCTTGTGGTGTAAGCTATTCTTAGGTAACAAAAGAAAATGGCATCTGTGTGGAGTTGTTGACCAATGTCTTTTATTGTCTTTTACTCATGTTGTACTAGGATTTATCCTAGTTGGTTCATGCGGTAACTTTTAAGAGGTAATGTTTAGCAGGTTTAGAGGTCAAATTCTGAAATCCGCAATACCTTCCCCTATCTCCAAGTTATGATCTCCTTTGGAACAAAAAAAGGAAATGGCCCTGAAGTACTAGACTAAATTTAAGTATAATGCTTTTGGAATCATCAGCTTGGCTTTCCTCTTTGTGATGTAGTTATCTTGCTGTAGTACTTATAGTTCACTTATTTTAGGAAAACTTGGATGCCTAGAATGGAATGCATATAAAGGTTGCCTTTTTGGTTTTTTTGAGGATAAACTTAAGGATTAAGCTAGGAATGGCTTAGGGCAAAAAGGGGTGAAGGTCTAGAATCATTGTCAAGTGAATGAATTAAGTCAATCTCTTTCTAAACCAAGTTGCACATCAACTTTATTGTATTAAGGTAGGTAATATGTCTTATCCAATATCATGAGGTTCCCAACTTTTATTCAACTTTGCTAGGAAAAAGAGAACTGCCAGGATATATTTCATTGACTGATGTGATCTACACGGTTGCACAAGCTGATATTTAACTTTGTAAACTTGCAGTTCATTGGGCTTGTGCAAGAGATGTGGTGATCTACGGATGATAGCATGCTCAAGATGCAGAGGAACTGGATTAATCAAAGCAAATGGGTCATTCAGTTTCAACCTAATTGATAGTCTGTATCAGTCTGAGGAGATTAAGGTAAAATCTGTTGGATGTACAAAATGTCAAGCTAGGGGTCACTTCAGTTGTCCTGATTGCTCTAATACATCTACTAGTTGATTCTCGATCATGCCATGGAAGACATTTTTACTCTTATGCTCGTGTTTTTAAGATATGATCATTAGCTGTCTTCCTAAAGCCATTGTATTTAGAACTTTTTTGGTCCTAATACACTGGATTTTGTAAATCCACTTATAGGAGGTGGAGATTTGTGACAGTGACCTCAACTTGTACTGGTGCTATTTATCAATCACATAGTTATAATGATGTCTTATGAATCCTGCTGCTTTTATATGGATATGTGTTAAGACATTGGTGTCAGAGTTGGATGTCATATATGGATATGCCCGACACAGGCACGTCCGATTTTTTTCTATGTTTCCATATATTTAGAGGGTCATGCTTCTATACTTATGTCCAAAAATATGTTAAACCCTGTTGTTGGGCACAAATATTTTAAGGACACCGAAGAGCCTGAGGCTTGAATGCACTTGTAGGTGTAGATTTGTGAAAGTGGCTTTTATTTATGTGTTTCATTATTTATACCAATGTTATGATGAATGTCTTATATTTCCTGGTGGCAATGTTTAAGGATTGTGACAGACAAGGAAAGCTTGTTTAATTGTATTCAAGTCCACTAAAGTAAAGCTGCGGAACCATTCCTTTTTGCTTAATGCCTTCTCCATCTGCTAACCTCTGGAATTGATAATTAACCATTTTCTGCTATATATATATATATATATATATATTACTATTTTCTTGCTTGGCACCATTTCTAAGCATGCTATGACTAGTTCACCATCAGAGTATAGAAACTTGAAATTCTTAACGTGTAAATAAATAATGTTTTGTCATGCATACTGCACCTTGCTAGGGTATAATCGAGCCAAGCTCAAGTTCAACTTGAAATTCAAGGCTTAAAGCATTGCACTAGTTTGATCAAGTTTTAATGATAGAAGTTCATGTTCAACAATAATTTAATTGAATTCGAGTTTTTTTTTTAGTTGAATCTGAGTAGCTAGCAAGTAGTGTCTCATTTACACACTAGTACCCTTTTAAAACCTCTTGCCAATACCTAAACCAAACTCAAAGTTTTTCTTCTTTTTTTCCGTAGTCAAATTTGTATTCACTACTAGTGCTCTTTGAATATACTTTTTGGTAGATACGGAGACTGATTCATCCTTAATGGGTTCTAGCCCTCTTCAATGCCATAAATCCCATCTCAAGATTCAAACGAACTTTCAAATCTTAATCTCCTGGTATAATCATTTTAGGATACATACTTTTCAAACTGAACAGCCTCATGGATCAAACCACAAGGGAGCTGCTGCTTTATTTACTGCTTGAAGTTAGTTTTTTTTTTTTTTAAGAAATTAGTCAAATGTTGTCTGTTTCCTCTGAATAAGCAGGGAACAAAAATGGGGTTTTCTTTGCTTATCCTATTGCATATGTAAGCACATTACCAATTATTCTAACACATGCTTAGCTTGCACTGTTTCTTCAGTTCAAGTTTTCTGTCTGATGCACTGAGATCCTTGCCTGTACCACTAACTTTGCCTATGGCAAGAACCCCCCGCCCTTTTTTTTTTGTGTGTGTGTGGTAAAGAAAATTCAGATATAATCATTGCAGCCCCATATCTTGTAACATCTGAAAAACAAAACTTGTAGATATATATGATTATGACATGATTATTATCCACTTTCCAGCATGTTTTATTTTTCCATCACAAATTAATAATATTCTATTCTAGGTTGAATTCGATTTTAATCACAATATCCCAAAAGTAATGAGCCACTGTTGAAGAAGCGACAGCTCACATTCACTTCATTCGTCTGTATTTTAGAAGCTTTTCAGCTTCAAGTGAAGCTGTGGCCATTCTTTTTCCTTTTTCTTTTTTACCCAATTCTCCCTATATGATGATCATGTCGTTGAGTGGATGGATATGCAAATCTACCGAGTTATGCCCACTGCTTTCATTAAGACCCCTCTAATGCTGACCCACAACTCTATGTAAACTAATATATTCTTGTCAAAATTTTCATCATTTTCCCTTTTGTTTCTTGTTATTTGTTTGCTAATACTCAAACAATCCGGATTTTTCATTTTAAGTACTCGTATTTAACACTTATCCAACATATTTAGATATTTCTATCAGACATATCCATTACCTAATACAAACCCTAAACCCTACTGGTAACATGGCATATAAGTTCAAATTTTCATATGATGTTTTGCAGAGTGCATTGAATCTAACCTCTTCAATTTGCAAATCCCATGTTCTCAAACAGTGTAAAGGAGTAAAAGGTGGAGGTGTGAATACTAAAATTAGCATTGTGTCATTGGGACACCCCTCCTCCACTTTCATTTTGTGGATCTTTTTCATTCATGATATTCTCACAAAAGGACTTTCAGAACCCCATAATTTAATTTTATTGATGTGGTTAATTCAATTTTGATTAAAGGAATATATTGATTTTATCCATCATCAGTTTATATAATCAATAACTAGATTGATCCAATTAAACTAGTTTAATATTGTATAATTAACCCCTTTTTTTCCTTAAAGGAAATATAGATAAAATAAATAATAGTGTTAGAAAAGGGAAAATTTAGATCATGTATTTTCTTTTCTTTTTTTTTTTGGCCAAAACATCATGTATTTTTAGTTCCATTTTTGTTATATATATTACATTTCCACTTGATTTTAAAAGGCTTAATATAATATTTGGTACTTAAACTTGACACTTTTTCTTAATTTGGTACTTAAGCTTGACACTTTTTCTTAATTTGGTATTTGATCTTTTTTGGAGTTCAATTTGGTACCTGAACTTGACTCTTTCCTAATTTGGTACCTGAACTTTTTTTTTTGTTCAATTTGGTACTTGAACTTGTCAAATGTTTTACAAATTACTCCAATATACTAACAATGTTATTTTTTATGAGGTAGCAAAAATAATCAATGTATGACCGACATGGGATAGATGATATGATGTTTTTTTTTGTAATTTATATGTTTAATTACTTTTAGTTTTATTTGTATAATTAAATATTTTATTAATTAAAAATAATGAATTTCTTTTAATTTGGGTTTTAAAATCTTTTTTCTTATTTAATATTAATTAGTTAAGTGTAGCTCAATACCTAGTTTTTAACATGAATTTCCTCTAATACTAACAATGTTTTTGTAGCATAACAAAAAATTTTAACACCTTCAGTGTTTTGTGTAATTTGTATAACATTTAATAAATTTAGGTACCAAATTGAATCTAAGAAAAGCTTAGGTACCAAATTAAGAAGAAAAATGCAAGTTCAGATACCAAATTGGGCCCAAAAAAATTAGTACCAAATTAAGAAAAATGTCAAGTTCGGTATCAAATTTAATATTAAGCCATTTTAAAAAATAAAAGTTAGGTTTTAATATAGGCATAATTAGCCCCTAACCGTTTATTCATTTTGTCATTTTGACTCTCAATTTTTAAAGTTTAGTAAAATTTTAAAGGAAAAATTGACTTAAGTGTTAAAATTTTAATTTCATTGACATGATAGCTCATATGACATTTTAGTATACTTCACTACTAACATAGATAAATTTTCTAAAAATTTATAAATTTTGTTTCAAATTTATTGATTTTAAAATTTTATTATTATTATTTTTAATTTTATGAAATACACATGGTTTGCCACGCTAGTGGTCTCATCAACGCCGTTAAAATTTTAACAGTTTAGTTAATATTTTCATTCAAAAACAATCAAATTGACTAAAATTTAAAGTTGAGGGTCAAAATGATAAATAAAAAAATCAAACTGACAAAATTATGAAATAAATTCTTCTTTATGCCTTTGAAATAATATAAGTATAGTATTCAGGTTTCAAACTTGCCATTTATAATTGCGTATGGAGTCTTCAGCCCAAAATGTATGTATGACATGAATAGGTTTTATTCGATTTTCTCCATTTTTTTAATTCTTTTCAATTCTTCATTCGATTTATTTTGTAGTAATTTCATAATGTTATAATTATTAGATATGTATATTGTATTTATATTTGTAATAGTGAAACTTTCAGAAAAAACTATTTATTTAATTGATGAATTTAAAATACCAAAAATATACGAAAATCGAATTTTATACATTTGAAATACGTAATCATATGTTAACTTCCATTCTCATAAATTATTAAGTAATAATGAAATGCAAATTGTTTAATTTCATGTTTAAAATATAATGCAATAATTAATTTGGAGCTTTTGTTAAAATTAACGAGATTTAAACTTGTACCAATTAAATTATCAAAATTTTAAATTTTTAAATTTATTACTCAACTAAAATTTTATTTTAATTTAATTATGCACACATTATTTATTGTACACATCCATGCGTTTTAAATACAATTTTTAATAAATTTTAATAAAAATTAAAGATTTTATTAAAAATTTTTATTTTGAAATATATTTGGAGTAAGAGTTTAAACCTGAATATTATATGTATTTTCTTACCCAAAAGTAGTATTTGAAAACCATTAATTGTGTGTTTGGAACAAAGTAATTAACTAACTCTTTAGATTGGGCGGTAGCTTAAATAAAGATTTTTTTTGTTTTGTTTTGAATCAATCTACATTTAAAATAAATAAATTTAAATATATAATTTATTTAAATTTAATTATAAAATATATAAATATTAATACAGAACATATATATTTTAATATTTTATCATTTTAAATAGTAAAATGAATTATTTGGAGGAATTGCGTGGAGCTTTTTCTAAACTTGAAATTTTTATAAAAATCAAAACGCCATCCAATCCGGTTATAAAGACTCACTTTTCATCTAAACATATTTTTTATTTTAAAAATAACTAATTAATTTAAAATAAAATCATTTTTAAAGTATTTGTATTCTTTTCCATCATATTTTAATTGTTTTATTTATATTATATTCTTTAATGGTATAATTAAAACTTAAAATGACATAATTGATATGAAGAAAAAACAATTAATTTTTACTGATTGAGATTGGCATAGGTATTGTTAGCAATGTGGGAGGATATGAGTTTGAGTACGCTGAAACGTATTATCCTCCTATTTATAGGTTAGAGAGAGGCTATGAATAATTTTAAGTATTGTGCTAAAAAGAACAAATATGATCTAAAAAAATAATTGTAATTAAATCTATTAAATAATAAGTTTAAAGAAAGCATAGCTAAAGCTCCAAAAGCAACTTTGCATTTGCCTGCTGCAATTATTGTACAGTACTTGCGCACGCGGCCAAAAAGAAAAATCAGAGGAAGCTTTACAAATAAAAAAATCTGACGACTGTGCTTCCGCTGTCAAAAAACAACCACGTGTCTTTCAGTGGTTTCTAACTCTCTAGATTTACGCCGTCGTTACTCGTTACGCATTCGTACGGGCCACTCAAAATCTGAGCGCTACCTCTATTTTCTTACAGCCCAATTACATGATGACACGTATCTGAAAAAAACCTCTGTAAGACTTTGGGACCGGATCCCACGAATTTCATGATATGGATTTCATTGTTTAATTGATTATTTTTTTGGTAAATTATAAAGTAAAAATTTAGAAATTATGATATATTTTAAGTATTTGTAATTTTTTTTGTTTATTTTCTTAAAAAATAATCTCTAATTCAATAAAATTATGGGTAAACTATAAAAATAATTATTTTTATTTATTTCAGATTATATTTTAGTTACTTATATTTGAAATGTTATGTTTTAGTCACTTACGTTACCGTTTTATTACGAAGTGGTCACTCTACCATTAAAATCCGTTACCTCCCTAACGAAAGTCTTACGTGGCAGTCCAAATGAGTTTTAAATGACAGCTTGAATGTTCAATGCTGGGATGAAAATAGATCTTTAATTAAATAAATTAATTAGGACTACCACGTAGGACATTCAAGTTGGCATTTAAAACCCATTTGGACTACCACGTAGGACCACCGTTAGGGAGATAATGGAGCTTAACTGGTGCAAGTCTCAAGGCCCAAAATAAGGCTCATGAATGTGATAGGCTTAAATTATTGACATTGGTGCGAGCTCTCCAAGTGTGGCAACATTACTTGCTGCCCAATAAGTTCGTTATACATACGAATCATGAGTACCTTAAATGGCTAAAGGGACAAGGTAAGTTGAGCAAAAGACATGTCCGATGGGTAGAATTTATAGAAACATTCCCATATGTAATTAAGTACAAAACAGGTAAAGAAAATGTAATTGCTGATGCCTTATCTCGTAGATATTCTTTGATAACTACATTAAATATTAAAGTCTTAGGATTTGAGCATATAAAAGATTTGTACACAAATGATGTTGATCTTGCACATATCTTTGCTAATTGTGGGAATAGTGCCTTTGACAAATTTCATCTTGTAGATGGGTTTCTTTTTCGCCTAAACAGGTTATGTGTACCACATTACTCCATGAGAGAGTTACTAATTCATGAGGCACATAGTGGAGGCTTAATGGGACACTTTGGTGTTGCCAAAACACTAAATATTCTACAAGAACACTTTTATTGGCCGAACATGAAGAAGGATGTTGAAAATGTATGTTCTAAGTACATTGCCTGTAAATAAGCAAAAACTAAGGTAATGCCTCATGGACTCTATACTTCTTTGCTGGTTCCTTCTTCACCATGGGTAAATTTATCCATTGATTTCATTCTTGGTTTGTCAGGAACTAAAAAGGGTCGAGATAGTACATTTGTTATTGTTGATAGGTTTTCAAAAATGGCACACTTTATTCCTCGTCACAAAACAGATGATGCTACACATGTCGTGGACTTATTCTTTAAAGAGGTAGTGCGATTACATGGAATACCTTGCACAATTGTCTCTGATAGAGACATAAAGTTCCTAAGCCACTTCTAGAAGGTATTATGGGGTAAGCTTGGTACTAAGTTATTATATTCCACTACATGTCACCCCCAAACCGATGACAAAACTAAGGTAGTAAATCGAGTTTTAGGTGCTTTACTACGAGCTGTTATGGGTAAGAACCTTAATAATTGGGAAAAATGTTTACCATTTGTTGAATTTGCATACAATCGATCTATTCATTCTACAACTGGCTATTCACCATTTGCACTTGTTTATGGTTTTAACCCACTAACTGTACTTGATCTTTTGCCATTACCTATTAAAAAAATTTCTAATTTAGATGGCAAGATGAAAGCTGAGTTGGTGAAATCAATGCACGAAAAGGCAAAACAATGAATTGCAAAAACAAATGAAACAAATGCCAACAAAGCTAACAAGGGGCTCAAACAAGTTATCCTTGAACCCGATGATTGGGTTTGGGTCTATATGCATAAAAAGCGATTTCCAAGTAAAAGGAAGACTAAGTTAGACCCTAGAGGCGATGGGCCTTTCCAAGTACTCAAGAGGATCAATGACAATGCCTATCAAATAAATCTGCCTGGTGAGTACAATGTAAGTTCTAGTTTTAATATTGCTGATTTATCTCCCTTTGATGTTTCAGATTCGAGGACGAATCTCTTTGAGGAAGAAAGGAATGATGCGAGTCTCAAGGCCCAAAATAAGGCTTATGAACGTGATGGACTCAAATTTCCTTAAGGCCCAATAACAAGGTCAAAGGCCAAGCAAATTCGAGCAAGATTGAACGGGACTATCCAAGACTTCTTTACTAAGGCCCTAAATACGCACATGACTAAAAAAGAAAATCAAGATTCAATTTCTTGTTTTCAAGAAAATCAAGAAGCCGAATATTTGTCCAATTTTGTTGTTTTAGACAATTTCAAGAATCAAGAAAATCAAGATTTCAAATATTGGAAATCTTGGTCCAAGAAACTGAATCTTGTAGCCAAGGCGCATTGGATTTCATGTATGAGCCAATTTCAAGAGCAAACGAATCACAAGACTGAATTCTTGAAAAAATGGCCCATTAAGATGTTTACAAGCCCATCCTAAAGTTTGGAAAGTAATTTGATTGAATATCAGGCCAAATTATCAAAGTGACCCAACTTGTAAAATATTTAAACCATAGATCAAATTTTATTTTAATAGGTGGATCATCATGTAAGAATTCAGCCTAAAGAGCCCATTTAATTCCTTTGGTTGAATTCTCATTAAAAGTCCACACTTAGAATTAATTTGTTTTTTTTATTTGATGAGTTGTCATGTTAGTTATTCTATTAGGGTTAGGAAAACTTATTTTGGGGGCATATAAGTAGTATGGACGTTCACCCTTATACACATACAATTGATTTATGTCTTTTTGAGTTAATAATAATTCTCTTTGGGTCTTTCTTCAAGAATTGCTCTTGAGTTTCTTTTAGAAATGTTTTAACAATCTTTCAAGTTGTAGGAATCAGCTTCAAGCTTTTTCTTGCGTAGATCTCTTTCTTGGAGGGGGAATTAGAACCATTGAAAGAGTTGTGGATTCTTAATATTTTCAAGGCTTCTTAGGACGTCATCTTCTATTTTCTATCTTTAATTTATTGTTTCTAGCTTATTTAAGTTAGTTTCTTACTTATTTAAGTTAGTTCTTACTGCTTTGGCTTGTTGATTTTATTGATTTTCGTTCTAGGTTAAAGTTGCTTCAAGAAAGACATTCTCCTATCTTGTTCCATCAAGAAACACATAAAAATTTAAGAGTTTTAATCTTTTCTTGTTGTTTCAAACATTCTTGCACAAAACACTTTGCTTTTGTCTTTAAAATCACTTCTAACAAATCTATTTGTGTTTTGTTTTTTCAGATCTAGTTGGGGCATTTTCTTGAGGTCCAAGGACGGGTTCTTTCCATCAAAGAAACCCTAATTCGTTCTCTTTTGGACTCTTTACCAACCGGTTCATCTTTCTTTTGTTTTAATTTCGTTTGACTCTCCTTTGTGGCAACTAATCTATTTTCGTTGTTTCTCGTTTCAGTTTACGTTCATCTAGAGATCTAGGATAAATCCACAACTTTGACAAACTTTACAATACACTTCCGCAGTCATCCGCATCATTATTTGTCATTAACGGTAGAGTAACCACTTCATAATAAAACGATAACATAAGTGACCAAAACATAACATTTCAAACAAAAGTAACTAAAATATAATTTGAGGTAAATAAAAGTGACTATTTTTATGATTTATCCTAAAATTATATTTTGTAGACTGTTAATGTATTATTCAACATCACGAATCTATTTTTACCAATATCCGATGCGGTACATTAATGGAATATCGTAATTAATTGTTTGTATAATGAAAATAATTAATTGGTTGTTATGGAAATAACTACTGTATAAATAAGTTTATAAAGTGTTACATGATATGAGATATTCGAAATAAAAATAAATACAGAAAAATGTTTGCGTTGATTGATAGTACCATAATGTGGTAATTAAATAGTCATAGATATGTAAAATTTTTGGGCATTTTAATTATAAGGAAAAAAAAGGCTTCCATAAAATTAGGAATTAATTGATAAATAATAAATTATAGGACTCGATTACTTTCTTTCGACATATGTCTTATCATTTAATGATCTTTGCTTTATAACACTTGTTGAATTAGCTGAAGCAAAGTCGAATTCGAAGACATATAGTAATCTTCTTGAATAGCTTTGATCACCTCCAAGCAATCTGTTTGAACCAAAACCCTATCATGTCCTCTTTTTTGTAACATGAGTAGAACATCCCATATGTTCCATAATTCAGCATCAAAACTAAACAATCACCCAAAACACGGTTAAAATCGACGATCCAATCCCCAAACTGGTTTCGCAACACAACTCTAGTAGAGGTGGGCTCTGTACTCACATTCCTCGCAAATAAACAAAATTATTTGACAATAATTGCTCTTAAATACCAAAATACTCACCAGGCATATTATCCTTATGTACAAATTACAAAAATTATCGAGCTCAACTTAAAATATTTTAGCAATCTCATAAGCATTACAAGCCAAATTCAAGATGAATTTATACCCATTTTTTCCTTTTACATTTTTTCAACTACTTTTTTAAATTCTTTGGCTATCTATAAAATGTAATGCATGAGTGAAGTGGATAGTTTGGAGTAAAATAGTGACGTGGTGCAATATGTGTAAGACGGATGGCAAATAACTTACTTTAGCAAGGTTTTCTGGAGAAACTTACATACTAAAATATTTTTAAAATATTTTTTTATTTTTTAAAATAAATTTTTGGCATTTATTAAAAAAATAGGTCGGACCGGGCCTGGGCAAAATTTCAGGCCCATATTTCGGGCCGGGCCGAGCCCGAGCCTAGGACCCGGGCCAAAATTTTTTATGGGCCCGACCCGGCGCATGAGCACCTCTATTTAGTATATATACTAGTTTTTATCTTCTGCGTTGTAGTCTTAATTTTGTGTTTATAAATTAAAATATTTTTTATATTTTTAAAACTTTTAAATGAATAAACTTCTTTAGAAAAAATCAATTTTTATTTAAATGAAGTTTTAAATGAAAATTTTATTTAATTAAAATATAATAAAAATATAATTAATTTATATACATATTTAAATAATTAACTTTAATGTGTTTTAACATATTTTACCCATGTAAATTTTTTATAAAATTTGAAAAATTAAACAATTTATTTTAAATATACATGTTAAAGCTTCTTAAAATTCTTATTTTTTAAAAAATTATTTCCTAAAAAATTATGTAATCTTATAAAAGCATGATATTAGAAATTAAAATGGAAAATACTTGTTTAAAGTTGTTTATTATTGAAAACATTATTATTATGATTATATTATTATTATTACTAGCAAAAATCATATTTAAAACTTTATTTAAAAATAGGATTCACTTTAAATATAATTAAAAGAAACATTTTTCTAATATATATTATATATGTGATATATATGATTATATTTTTCTAATATACTAGTTTTCATTTTGCTTTCGTACCTTCTTTTATAATATATATTATATATGTGATATATATAATTATATTTTTCTAAAAAGATCATGTAATTATATTTAATTGATGAGTTAATAAATATAAAACCGATAATAATTAATCGATAATGATAGATTGTATTTGGTAGCAATTTTGAGCCATTTGTACATCGTGATTATCATATGATGTTAAATACCCATATTGAACCCTCAAACAACCACAAATTTTCGGTCATATTTTCAGTTATGTATGTAAAATTATATTTGGTTGACAAGTTATAAAACTTGTTGTTATAGGGTAATAATTATAGAGTAATAAAAATTATCTTGTAATTATATTTTTTGAAAAGATTCTGTAATTATATTTGATTGACAAGTTAAGAAATATTAAATCGGTAATAAATAATCAATAATGTAAAAATTCAATGTCGATATTGGCAAGAAAAGAGAGAAAAATAGAACACACAAATTTTACGTGGAAACCCTTTCGAGGAAAAAACCCATGGGCAGAGGAGAAGAAAATTCACTATGTCGAATTCGAATGATTACAATGAGTATAAACTGTGTCTATTTATAGGTTTAGAAAACTTATTCTAATCAACATCTAATAGAAGTAATGCAGTAAGGTTGAAACACCTTATTCAAATCAATATCAAACAAAGAAAGTAAATTTCTATATGAATTCTTCTTGTGTAGCCTGCACCATACCTTATCTTTCCACTTGTATTTTATTTTAATAAGAATTTGGGTCACAACTCTAACAATCTCTACCTTGACATGAATTCTCAATGAACAAGTTCTTCACCTCTTCCATGAAACCCTTTAGGGTTTATCTTCAACAATGAAAACCAACCAAGTTTAAACAATGTTCAAACTTAGTTATAGGAAGTGACTTAGTCATCATATTTGCAGGATTATCATGAATACTAATTGTGCTCACAACAATATCACCACGAGCAATAATATCATGAACAAAATGATACCGAACATCAATGTGCTTTGTTCTCTCATGAAACATTTGATCTTTCGTAAGGAAGATGACACTTTAACTGTCACGAAATACTGTACTGATTTGAAGGTCTTCATTGAGTTCACTAAACAGCCCTATTAACCAAATAGCTTCTTTACAACTTTACAAGCCTTAGTAATTGCCATGTACTTAGCTTCAGTGGTAGACAAAGCGACAATAGTTTGCAAGGTGGCTTTCCAACTGATTACACAACCTCCAATTGTAAATACATAACCTATGAGAGATTTTTTTTATCAATGTCTCAAGCAAAATCAACATCAACATACCCAATTACTCCATCCCTATTTCTTCCAAACTGTAAGCAAACATCAATAGCGCCTCGCAAGTATCTCAAAATCCACTAAAATGCTTTCCAGTGTTCTTTACCAGGATTCATCATGTATCTACTAACTGCACTAACTTCATATGATAAATCTGGACGTGAACAAACCATAGCATACATAAGAGATCCCACTGTACTAGAATATGAAACATTTAACATGTAGTCAATCTCATTATCTGATTGTGAAGACAAAGCTGATGAAAGTCTGAAATGGGCTGCCAAAGGAGTACTAACAGGCTTAGCACTCTGCATATTGAACCTGCAAAAAACTTTCTCAATGTACCCTTTCTGACTTAGGTACAATTTACTTGCTTTTCTATCTCTGAGAATCTCCATACCGAGTATCTTCTTTACTGCTCCCAAATCCTTCATCTCAAAATCTTCACTAAGTTGGGCTTTGACCTTTCTTATCTTTCCTTTATCTTTCGTTGCTATCAACATGTCATCAACATAGATGAGTAGACACACAAAAGAACCATCACTGTTCTTCTTAAAATAAACACAACTGTTAAAGCTACTTTTTTTTGAAATCATGAGAAGTCATAAAAGAATCAAACTTATTGTACCACTGCCTTGGTGACTGTTTCAAGCCATAAAGGGACTTTTTCAACAAGCAAACATAGTCCTCTTTTTTTGAGACATCTTGGTGACTAATATAATCTTTTTTTAGAGACGTCTCCATTAGAACTCAAGAAAATTCTTCATGATGATGTAGTTGGTCTAGCTACGTTAAGAAGAGGGAAAATGTAGTATTGTTATTTTTAATATTTTCTTCACAAAAAAATTATTTACAAAGAACCATTATTTTGATACACCATTGCCTTTAACATAATATTTTAAAACACATTGGAAAACAACATTCATAATTGTGTAAGTATTATTAAAATAAAAATAATAAAACTATCGAATATCAAATAATAATAACTAAACATATCAAATAATAACGAAAATCATACCTTTTTAGAAATGAAAACAAAACCTATTAAATAATGCTAAAATATGATTTTTCCAGTAATTCTTTAGATATTATTTAAATAAAATGACTTACTAATGCACATATTTATAGTGCTAAATATTATTTTAATTAATATAAATGTAATACTAATTATTCAATAATTAATTTAAAATAATAAATGCAATTTAATATAGATCCAAAGTTTAATTAAATTATATTAAATATTAATTGTAATTATAATTATAATTATTTTATGTTAATAATTTGTTATGAACATAAAACATATCTGTTAGTTTTATATTTAAGATCAAATAGAAACATTATTAATAAAACTATTATATTATATTGCATCATATCATATCATATAAAATATGAGAAACATAAATAATACAAAATATTATTTCTTAATTTATTGATTTTCTTTATCTTAATTTCCCAAATAGATATAAATCATACTATTTATCGAGTTGAGATTTGCATTAGATCGAATTAATTTGATTAGATGTAATTAGTATTTATATAAAAGTTTTTAATTTAATTATAAAATATATAATTTATTATAAAAAATTCCAGTTGTGATAAATGAACAAATTTATGCTTTATAGATACTATTAGATTATCAATATATTGATATTATCCTTTTATATATAGTTTTAGTCTCAAACACTTAATCTTTATTAATTATAAAAAAATAATTTTAACATGATTAATTATTATCGTATTTAAAATAAAATCATATTTATATAAAAATTATATTTATTTAATTAAAATATTTAATTAAAAAATTGATTTTATTATTATATATTTATCAATTATATTCAATGATTTTATAGGTTTGCAATTTTATTAATTAATAATATATTATGTTTTTTAAATGTAATTTTAAAATATATGACCTAATTAATTAATTTCACATTAATTTACTATCATATAATTAATATTTAATTATTATTACTTTTATTATTATTATTACAAAATAATAGTAATCAATTATTTTAATGTCTAATAAGAAAGGGTATTCTCTCCAGTTCCTAAGTTTCTCTAAAGTCATGCTTTTATATATACTAATTTTAATGGTACATATTTAATTTAAGTCATATTCAAAATAAATAATAATTTATAAAAAAGTTGATAATATTATAGAAACTTAGTACTGTATTAGAAAAAATTATAGTATTCAATTAAAATTAAAATAAAACAACATGCATCAATTATAATCTTGATTCATGATAAGTACCTAAGATATTTATATTAGATTAATAAACACATTTAATAATAGTTATTAAAAATAATTACTAAAATCTTATATGGTAAATCTTTTTAATAATAATAATAATAATAATAATAATAATAATAATAATAATAATAATAATAAGGTAAAAAGAAAGTATAAAAGAGTAGTTGCTCCAGACAGAATAAATAACTTATAAACAATTTTAATTAAAATCATCTTACATATCTATCCAAGTGCTTTCTAGTGCCATTGTTATTCGAATATTTCTTTTTTGGAGATACTAATGCTAGTAATGGACAATATTTGTATATCTAAACTTTAATTTTAATTTAAATATAACGTAATACTAATTAAGTGATAATTAAAATGTAACACTAATTAAGTGATAATTAAAATGTAACATCCTAAGATAAGCCTTAGGCTTTATGGTTAAGTAACTAGGATACTCTTTAGAGATCCTAAGTTCAAACTCTATCTCTCTCGTTTCTTTTCTTTTTAATTTCAACAACCTAAGATAAAAATCACACTGTAACAAATATTAAATGGAGTAAAAAACTTACCAAGTATGGGTAGTAACTTAATGATTAAGCACTCTCTCCTCCCTTACATCTTAAGTTCAAGTCATGCTAACTTTTTCCCCATTTTTTATTTTTTCAGCTGAAGAGGTAAATTACCATTTTTATTTTTGTTTCGTCAATCGAATATCAAAACTCGTAATATCATTATCCCGAAACTAATATTTCATGGGATTAAACAATCTTTTACGGCTTATTGCCGAGTTCTTGAAAATCTTGACGAATATTAAAATCCGTTATTAATTCATGTGTAAATCCCGTTTGAATAACCCATTCCAGGTACCCAAGATCAAATTTAAGCACAAGGAATGACGTTCGAGATCCCAGAGTCAGGTGTGTGTTTCTTTACAAGCGAATCGAGGCAAACCGTACCTCAAGATAAGGCCACACGGGCATGTGGGCCACCCGTGTAGACCATACGACTCCTTTACACGGTCATGTCCCCCTTGAAACCCTAGCATATTCATTTCTCACATGGCCTAAGACTCTCCACATGACCTGCCACACGGTCATGTCTCCCCTCTAGGTTATTTTGATAATTGCCACACGACCACAACCTGTTACACAGCCTATAGCCTCCCACACGGCTTGGCCATACAGCCATGTGTCCCATGTTTTACAAATTTTACAATTCTGTTCAGAATTTTGTGAATTGTAACACCCCTAACCCATATTCGTCACCGGGACAGGGTTATAGGCCATTACTGGAGTTTACAGAACAAATACGATTATTTCATGTCATTTACTATTCATATCTGAATCCAAACATATTCAATCATGTTGTCTCTTAAATGAACCCTCGAGGTCCAATATGTGTATTAGAAACAAGTTGGGACTAAATCGAGAACTCAGAGAATTTTTTGCGAAATTTTAAATTTTTCTTAGGTGTAGGGGACACAAGCCCGTGTGGGTAGGCTAAGTGGCTCACACGGCCAAGTGACATGCCCATGTCCCATGTCGTGTGGGCATTTGATGTGAGGCACATGGCCGTGTCCCAGCCCGTGTCCACACCCGTGTAACTCTCTAACTTGTGTCACACAGCCAGCCACACGCCCGTGTGCTAGGCTGTGTGGACAATTTAATTTTCAAAAATTAGGTGCCGAGGACACACGGCCAAACCACACGCCTGTGCGCATGGCCGTGTGTCACACACGGCTGAGACACACGCCCATGTCTCTGCCCGTGTGGACGAAAATAGGCCATTTTCAAGGAAATATTTCTCACCCATTTTGCCTTTCACCTACAACAACAATAAGCACATTCACCAACCAATTAAAGTCATTTAGATCAAGCCAAATACAAGTATTGTGTATGACATCTCATCACATATGTTTATGAAATCAAACTTACCTAATTGTGTAATCATGTAAGATTACCAAAAATTCAAACTAACCATACTAAATACATATAGATTAAACATGATATAGCTTCATACATATACATCAAACATGCAATCACTAGCCATTCCAATGGCTAGATACATCCAACCATTTATATACCCTCATTGGCCAACTTAGTCAATACATGCCATTATACCAAAATAAGTTTGTTATTTATACCAAAACAAGCTGAAGGATAGTGTGATGATGCTCCGACCGATTTCCAACATTTATGAGCTTCCGAACACTATAAAATAGAGAAAAGAAAACCAAGTAAGCATTTAATGCTTAGTAAGTTCGCATAATGGGAATTTAACTTGCCACTCGAGTTCATTTAAAGTAAACATACAAACAACATGTATCCAAAGAAAATTGGCCATTTGCCTAAACACATATACTCATCAAGCAAGTTAGTCATGATTTCCAAGTATTTTCAAATAACAAAGATGAGCTCATCATGTAAACATTTCTATGTAGTTTCAAGCAGTTACAATTATTAATTATTTCAGATCTTATCTCAACTTATATCAGAATTTTGACTGTTGAACCTTATGAATATTGATGGATATCGGGTAGATAGTACACATGAAGTGTACGAATCTATAATCCGTCAATTCACATCCAGGAGTGTTCATGAGAACACTTAAACAGGAAGCACTCTCTCGAGCCATTTAACAGGAAACTCATGTGAGCCATGTAACAGGAAGCTTATCTCGGCTATAATAGCAAACTCATAAGAGCTATACTCAGGAAGTTCACAAAGAACTTTTAATCGGAAAGCTCACGAAGAGCCTATCGGGAAGCTCACAAAGAGTCATGTAACGGGAAGCTCTGGATGGCCATATATTGGGAAGTTTAAGCGAGCACTATCATGAAGCTCACAAAGAGCCAATTTAATAGGAAGCTCACGAAGAGCCTATATCAGGAAGCTCATAAGAGCTAAGGTGTGTCCAAAACACATGTAGAATCACAACCTATTGGGACGCTCCGAAGAGCTATAACGGGAAGCTCGCAAGAACCATATAACGAAAAGCTCGAGAGGGATAATAACATTACGCTCATGAGAGCTAATAACGGGGTGCTCATTCGAGCTGTGGTGTGTTTGCAACATATGCTAGATCACAACTAATCAAGAAACTTATATCCATCAAATTTCATTTATTAAAACATGACTTAACATTTCTCGGGCATGTCAGATATATAATTATTTTCATATTCATAACAAATTCATAATTCACATACAATATTCAATTCAAATATGAAAATATACATAATTTAGTTATACGAACTTACCTCGATACTTGTTCGTATACGAGAATCTACTAATCTGAAACTTTTTGTTTTCCTCGATCCAATTCTGTAATAAGTCTATCTGGATCTAAACAAGTAAATTTAACTCAATTCAATGAAATTCATATCCAATTCACTCAAATTCACATTTTAGGAAGAAGTACCATTTTGCCCCTATACTTTTGATTAATTCTAATCTCGTCCCTAGGCTCGGAAAAAATTCATGCAATTTAACCGTTATTCCAAGCCTACTCAATTTTTACATATAACATTTACAGTTCATGCATTTCACAAAAAATATAAAATTTCAATGAATTCTACATCTTTACGATTTAGTCCCTAAATTACAATTCCATCAAAATTCACTTTACTAAAGTTGTTTATTTATCAACAACCTTTCATTTTCTATCATAAATTTCAAAATTTCAGCATACTCATCCATGGAAAAAATTTAATACTTTGATAACTTGGCAAATTGATCCCCTAAATAAATAGATTAGGTTATTACGATCTCAGAAATGTAAAAATTACTAAAAACGAGACATGATTGCTTACCTAATTAAGCTTGCTTGAATCTCTTTCTCTTAGCTAGGGTTTTCGTAGGAAATTTGGGGAAGATGATGAAATAAACTTATTTTATTCTTTTAATTAACTTATCATCTTTTAAATTTTAACCCTTCCAATTTTAGTCATTTTCTTTCCTTAAATTTCCATGGATGATTCATTATAAATATCTACTAACTTCTCTTAATGGTCTAATTACCATATAAGGACCTCAAGTTTTAAATTCCATAGTTATTTAATCCTTCTAGCTACTAGAATTCAACTTTTGCATAAATTTATGCAATTTGGTCCTTTCTATAATTAAACATGTAATCGATAAAATTTTCTTAACAAAATTTTCATATGTTATTTCTATCATAATTCAGACCATGCAATAATATTAAAATAATTTTTCTTTCTGACTCGGATTTGTAGTCCCGAAACCACTGTTCCGATTTCACTGAAACGGGCTGTTACATGAATTGTTCAATTTAGTCCCAGAACTATTTTTAGTGTTTTGTTTTATTCAATTGAGTCCTGATAATATGAATAATAATAGAATCCATGATCTAATTAACGAGTTAATGTTATATAAATATTTGCATGAATTGTTAATAATACACATGTCTATTGTATTTGTATTTGTGATTGTACGTACAACATGTCTTATGTTAATTAGACATATTTATTGTTAAATCAAACACTTAATAAACATGATTATTTGCTACTGAGTTTATCTGTTATAAACATATTATTTGCTATTGTATTGAAATGTTATAAGCATATTTATTGTTACTGTATTGTTCTGTTAAAAGCATAATTAAATTCTATCGCATTGATCTATTTGAGCTTGCCATATTGCATTGCATAGGGTGAGGCTATATGTACGGAGGAATTGTTAGCAGCTTGTCTTCACTGTTTAGTGGTTTATCCACACCGTATTAGCATCTTTTATCTGCACCGATTAGTGGTTTACCCACACCATATTAGCAACTTTAATGTGCAAATATGTTGTGCATCCACAACCGACTGACAGCTTGTCTGCAAAAAATATTTTATAAAAAAAGCTCGGTGGTTCATCCACCTTTTTTTTATTAGTGGTTTATCCGCATTGTACTAGCAGTTCTTCTTCAACATTAGTGGTTCATCCACACTGTGGTGTAAAGGTAGAGGAGTCCTGGGGAACTCCTAGTGTAGAATGTAGTGGAGTTGGATAGAACCTATTTTGACTAATTGAAATTGCATTGCATTTCTAAGATATATACATGGCTTTGAACACTGAGATATTATATTGATGAATTGATCTGATTTACTGATATTCTGTATTGCTAATTAATTGTGATTTATTCTATGAATTGATATTTTGTATGTTTTGTCTACTGTTTGTACTAGTTTTCTTGTGATTGAACTCACACTGAGCTTCATAGCTCACCCCCATTTTATTTCCATTTTTTACAGATAACCCACCAGGCTAGGAGGTGAACTCGGCATATGGAGGGCTCGGCTCGAATTGTTTTTATATAAAAGTATTTTAGATTATTATTTAAAATTTCAGTTATCCAGAGGCTGTATCATTTTATTTTCAAAACTGTGGCATGAGACTTCGATTTTGGGTTTATTTAGCATGCATGATATTTAATTTGAATTTAGGATATCGAAACATGGAAATAGAATTAATAACGTATGGAATTATTTTGATTGTACTTAATTAAAACTAAATATCACTTTTCCGCTGCTAGATTATAAATAAATTTTTGAGTGATAAATAAATCAGAATTAACTAAGTTTTCAAAAGTAGTCGTCGCTAGAAGAAAAATGTTAAACTTAATCGGGTTTTTGTTAACTTATGTGTTTTTTGAAAATAGATTAAGTTTTCTTCTAGAATAAACAAATGTTTTAAATTGACCGTTTTTAAACCCTGTCACTATTAGGCCATTTCAGTGGTCGATATAATCTCCCGAATTTGAATCTAACTTTATTTAGACTTCTATTCAAGTTATAAATTTCTTTTTTATGTTAATAAATATGAAGATAAATACTTATAAAAATAAAATAGTTCTAAATTTTTAACTAATATTTTAACCTTAATTATTAATTATTTTGACTTATTGGTAGTGAGTGCGCTTAGATTTTTATTCAAGTTATAACTCTATTTTAGAGTTAATAAAATTATCACAACTTATTTTTAAATAGAATTATAACTAATAGTTCTTAGTTAAATTATAAATATTTTAAAATGTCAATTTAGTAATAGGGTAGAAAATAAAAGTATTCTAAATAAGCTTCAAAAAATTTCTAAATTAGTGCTTATATATATATATATATATATGATAGATTATAAATAATTTATAAATAGATACAAATAATACATATATATATATATATATAATAGAATATTTGTCTTTAAAAAAGAATATTTGGATTTTTTTTATTTATCTTGAGGATCATGCACCGGTTTTGGGTAGATTATTCATGAGTCTTGATCGGATTGTTCTAGTTTTTATGATCTTTTCAAAGCCTTGCTATTGTGGTTTTGGGTAAGTTTGAGATTTTTAAATTTATTTCGACTTAAATTTTAGGTTCAAGGAGGTAAAAAGTGTTAAATTTTTAAAAAATAAAAAAAGTAATTAAGTTGTTCTTTTTTTTTTCATTCAATTGACTATTTGAACTATTAAAATGCATTAAAAGATCATTTGATGATAACTTTAACGGTCAACTGTTAAAGTTATTTGTCCCTAATTTTTCTTAGTTAAAACCACCATGTGTCATAACTATGATATGATATGCAACATTAAAAGATAAAAAAATAATAAAATTTTAATAAAAATATTTAAAAGTTATTAAAATTAGAAAATTTTATAAAAATCATAAAAATTATAAAATATATAGAAATATAGAAAAAATAATAAAATTTTATAAAGTCATAAGAAAATTATAAAAAAAATGTAAAGAAATTATAAAAATTATTGTATCTCATTATCGTGTCTTTCCAATACGCCCAAACTGATCATAATCAACCCAATATTTTCTTGGTTTTGCCTACCTTTCTCCTCCTACTTACATTCAATTTTTTCTTGCTAGCTTTGTTTATCAAATCAATTTCTACCCAAACGTTACAAATATTAGAAAAAAGTGGCGTCCTTGTAGCTATTGCTACATTTTGTCACACCATATCATGCACCATTTGATTCCTTGTGCTGTTTCCTTGTCAATGTTTGTAATGATGTGTACTATACTTGGGTATCCACAAATTATTTGATTTCATATGTTTGTAATGATCTATAGTGAATATGTATATGAACCTCCCCACAAAAGCAGCTCCTATAGTATTTCCACTGCAAAAAACTTCATCAACTTTTATCAATTTATTCATTGATATAACTCTTTCTTCTATTTGATTTTATAATTTTTATAATTTTTTTATAATTTTATATTTTTACAATTTTATAAAAAAAATTACAATTTTTTTTTATAAATTCATTACAATTTTTTATATATATTTTTTATTTTTAATAAAATTTCAATTTTTTATTTTATTATTTTTCGCCACATGCCATGTCGTGTTGCAACACATAATAGCTTTAACTGCAAAAAAAATGGGGGCATTAATTTTAATAGTCAATGGTTAAAGTTAACGGTTGAATGACCTTTTTTTAAAAATATATTTTGACAATTCAAGTACTTAATTAAATGAAAAAAATTCATTTATTGTTGGTTTGGTTGATAGAAAGAAACCTCAAAGCTTATGTCAAATATAGAATGGGAAAGACCATTGGCCATCCATAATATGCTTATCAACTGAAAATGAAATTTTGTCATTTTTAGTTTGTAAACAAAAACTAAAGTCTTCATTGCTCCTCTATTTTTTGTATATTGTCACACCATTGAATTTATACCACTCTGATATGACCCCATTCATCAACAGGAATTTAGGAATTATTTTCTCCATTATATTTTCTTTTAAACTTTACAAATACATATTCGAATAAAAAATTGAAATACAATTGACAATTGTACATGGTGAGATTTTAACTTCAATTTACGTATCAAGACTGAGCATTAACATAATATGAAATAAAATTTAACATGATAAAATAAAATGCAAAAAAAATATAAAAATCTATTTAAAATGAATTAATAACGTGTTGAAGTTTTGGGTAAACTACATTAGAAGTCAACCAACTATTAGTAAATTTTTTTTCGATTGCTCAACTATGAAAAGTTATAAAATGGTCACTCAACTATTTAATTTTGTCTTTTATGGTCATCAGTGGTATAATAGCAACTTTAACCCTCAACATTTATAAATTATGTCAATTTAATCTTGATTTTAAAAAATAACCCTTAATATTTGCACATTGTGTATTTTGGTCCTTTTTTTGTAGTTTTGTTTTTCTTTGTGACATTGAGGGTTAATTTTAAAAGAACAAGAAAAGATAAAAATTATTATCTTGGATTTTTGGGTGTTTTGGTTTTGTATATTTTCAATCAAATTTAGCTAATAAATTTGTTTTTTTAGCTTTTTAGGTGAAAGGGTAAAAAAGACAAGCAAAACTATAAAAATGACCAAATTACACATTGTGTACATGTTGAGGGTTAAAATTGTTAGTATGCCAAATTTAAAAGCTACCAACGTTAGCGAACTGGTGACCAAAAAATACAAAATTGAGTAATTCAGTGACTAATTTATAACTTTTCATAGTTAAATAACCAAAAAAATATTTATTAACAGTTGAGTGACTAATTTATATCATTTCATAATTAGGTAACAAAAATTTATTAATAATTAGGTGAATAGGTAGATTCTTTACAGACAATCTTCAAAGTAAATTCTCAATGAATGTCTAGGTGCATTTTGCACATGCATTTTTTAATGATTTTATGTTTTGTTAACTTTAAAAGTAATAATCTATAAAAGTCTCAAATTTTATTTTATTGATTGAAATTTTATATATTTTAAAAAATTGAAGTTTTTATGATTTTTTTATAAAATATTTAGGGTTTTTCACGTTTTTTATTTTTAAAATTTTATCTTTTAAAATTATAAATTTTTAACATATAACATTATTTGATTGGTTTTAAGATTTGTTTAACAAAAATGTGAAATGGGATAAAAGAGATATAGAATGATAGTACAGTTTTAAAATAAAATTGTGTAGAGTAGGGACCACAATAGGTTGAGGATTGAAGTGATAAAAAAGTTTAAAGGCTAAAGCGACAAGAAAAGATAAATATTAAGGAATAAATTTATTATTAAATCTCAAGTTATGATTTATGAATGTGAATCCACAAAAATAATATTTTTACGCCTAAATAATAAATAAATAGCAGTACAAAGATTAAGGTTGATCCCGAAGGACTAGGATATCTATAATAAATGTTCAATTTAACTAGGTAGTTGTTATGCTCACGACGTGTAATGATCTGTGCAAAAATAAAAAGGAAATAAAATCTGATTAAAGCAAAAAAGACAAGCAAAACTACAAAAATGACCAAATAAAATTAATGTTGGATTTTTTGGTGTTCCAATTTTTGTATATTTTCAATCAAATTTAGCTGATAAATTTAATTTTTTAGCTTTTTAGATGAAAGGGTAAAAAAGGCAAACAAAACTATAAAAATGACCAAATTACACACTGTGTACATGTTGAGAGTTAAAATTGCTAATATGCCAATTTTAGAAGCTATCACAGTTAGTCAACTGGCGATTAAAAAAGACAAATTAAATAGTTGGGTGATTATTTTGTAACTTTTCATAATTAAGGGACAAAATTTTTACTAATAATTAAGTAACTATTTTATATCGTTTCATAATTAGGTGACAAAAATAATTATTAATAATTAGTTGACCAGGTAGATTTTGTACCTGCAATCGTCAAAGTAAATTCGCAATGAATCTCTAGGTGCATTTTGCATATGTATTTTTAATAATTTTATGTATTTTTAATTTCAAAACACAATAATTTAAAAATTTCAAATTTTATTTTATTTTTGAAATTTTATATATTTTTAAAAAAATTAAGTTTTATGATTTTTAAGGATTTTTCACATTTTTATTTTTTAGACTTATAATTTTTTCACACATGACATTATTTGATTGGTTATTAAGATTTGTTTAACAAGAATGTGAGATGGGATAAAAGAGATGTATAGAATGATAGTACAGTTTTTATAAAAAAATTTGTGTATAACAGGGGCCACAATAGGTATTAAGCTAAGGTTGAGGATTGAAGTGATAAAAAAATTTAAAGGCTAAAGTGATAAAAAGATAAAAATTAGGGAATAAATTTATTATTAAATCTCAAGTTCTGGCCTATGATGAGTGTTAAATCTACCAAAACTAATATTATTACCCTAAACAGTAAATAAATAGCAGTATAGAGATTAAGGTCGATCCCAGAAGGACTAGGATATCTAAAATTAATGTTCAATTTAACCAGGTTGCACGCCAGGCAGCTATCGTGCCCACGACATGTAACAATCTGTGCAAAAATAAAAAATGGGGAATAAAATCTGATTAAAGAAAAAAATAATAGAAATAATTAAAATCGAAATAACTGTAAAAATAAACAGAAATGAAATTAGATTGAATAAACCAATATAACGATATTCTAGCTTTAAACTTGATTCTGGCTTCAGTTTTGAACCGATCCTTGATAATAAGCCTTCTCCTTCAATCGATAAGTTAGTTATAGTGATTGAGGACGCCTCATACCATAAACATTTTCGTGTGTAAATTAATTGTGGGAACGCCTAACAACTAACCCTTACCGAATGAACAACCACGAAACACATTTCCACAATTTAGCTCTTTGGTAGTCTTGCGAACTAAAAGGGTCCAACTCGAACCAATGGCTTCAACCGTGTGGGTTATTTAAATTCGATTGCTATTTCCCTTGAGGGATCCAAATTGGACACGCCAATGTGTTCTTCAGTAGACCAAATACGATAGACGACCGTATCGGTCCTTCCAACTATATGCCTATCAACACTAAATCAACGAGCTCTTTCTGACTTGGTGTTAATAAAATTTTATGAGATGATAGTATCTATCTCTTAAGTCGAGAAAATTACTAATATCAATATGAAGATTTTTAAGTGTGATTTTGTAACGCCTTAAATTTTAAATATTTGTTTGATAAATTTTGTTAATAATTAAGTCTCTGTATTTGTGGCTAAGTGTTCTACTTGTGTGTTTTAGATTGAAGGTTCAAGTCTTCTTTCTTGAATTTTACTGTTTATTTCGGTTTAACCATTATCGTTGAACGCTTGACTTAAATTTAATTTTGCGTTAATTTGTTTCAAGAATGAGTTTGCTGGTTTAATAGTTAGACTTTTGTACACCTTTTGAATCTATGTTCGAATCTTTGCGTATACGATAAGGAAATATTTTTGTTACTACTTCGTTAAGTATGGTTATTTTCTTTTTAAAATTAACTGAATTCGTTTCTCCTCTTTCCTGTTAAGTTTTTTTTCTTTTCTTCTTATTTTTTTCTTCTTCCTTCTTTTCCTTCCCTCGTGTTCTTCTTCTAGCTTTTGCCTTATTTTTTTATTTCTTGTTGTCATTTTTGCTGCTGCTACGATAGAGAAACTTTGTATTTCGTTGTCATCAATTGTCGGGATAATTGCATAAGTTTGATATGAATTTATGTTAGTATTTGTTTGTTCATCTTGTCGAAGTGGGTTTCGCTTAGTTGTTTGAATTCCTTGATTAAGTGTTCGTTTGGTCTTCTCACAGGCAAAGCTTGTGAGAACAACGTTCCCCAAACGTTTTAGTCCTGTAGATTGTTGTTTTGTGCAAAGGTAAGGGGTGGAATCTTTAAGTTCGAGGTTCATCAAAACTTTTCGACGCAACTTAGTTTGTACTCTAATTCTAGCGTTTTGTTGTGATTAATTTTGTAATTGGCCTTTGGATTGTTGTTTTTAGGCTTTGGATTCACCTTGGTCTCTTCTACGTCGAAATCGTGTCAGGTGTGTAATGAAAAATTAGAATTTTGCGAATGACAGAAGTTGGAAAACATGGTTGTCGATGCCACACAGCCATGTGCCAAGCTATGTGGTAGGCCGTGTGAGTCACACAGCCATATGTCGGTCGTGTAACTTATTGTTTAAGAATCAGAGGCACACAGGCTAGAGACACGGGTGTGTGTCCAAGCCGTATAACTCACTGTTTTTGAATTAGAGACACACGGGCTAGAGACACAGGCGTGTGTCAAGGTCGTGTGAGATATATTGTGGGTCGGAAGTCACAAAAACGTGTGTTGGGCCGTGTGAAGCAATGGGGAGGGTCACACGGGCGTGTGGGCCAAAATTCGGGATTTTTTGTCAGAGCCGTAAACATCATTCTAATCAAACGTGGGCCTACCGTAGGGTCCGTATGATCTGAATTGGATAATAAAATTGTTATCTGACGATCTGTTACTAGATAATTTGTTATATTCATATATATGTATATGAAATCTGATAAGTAAGTGTGTTAGCTTTATGTAAGCATGATCTGGAATTGTAATACTGTAAACACTTATCTGAGATTGGTTGAATATGCATTTGCATTGAGTTGGGATTGTGAAAAGGACGAAGTGTGGACAGTTTATTAATCTGTCGAATATGGTGCCTAAGCCACAAACATATGTTTGACTTTGGCAAATCATCTCATTCTGATCTGGCAGCTAGACTGCAATTACTCTAAAGCGTGACATACAGTCACTATGCAGTGTGTAAGGATGGATAGGTACTTGATACCTTATATGGTGTGTAGGGATGGACAAAGATGATGTGTAGCGGTTGGGGATAGGAATTTCTGAAAGGTTTTGATGTGGCTCTCCAGACTTGGTCATAACGTCTAGGTCGGGTATAGAGTGTTACAAATTTTGTATCTCACAACTCTTTCCAACATTAATTAAAAATAAATAAATAAAATGAAAGAAAGAAAATTTAAGGTGTAATGGTGCAATAATGTGCAAGCAAAAAAAGTAAACAAAATTGAAATAGAGAAAATTTTCAATTGCAATTCAATTGTGGAAAAAGTACAGGGGAGCGCACGCCCTCCCCACGCATATATAAATGTATATTAAAATATAAATGCTTAATTCTATTAAGTCTTTAATCTAATCTAGTATTAAATAGTTATCCAAAAATACCAAAAGATAAAATACTAGAAAATTAAATTATTTCCCTAAGGAAAAAAATAAAATTATTATTTTTACAAATAAATCTCAAAATAGATCATTGTCTATCAACTTGTTCAGCCCAAAACTTTTACGATAGTCCGCATTTTCAAGTCTTTTTCACTTTTCGGGTTTGCTTTTGCACCTAATAAAAAATAAAATCATAGGCCCTAAATTAGTAGCATCTCATTTAAGAATTTATAGAAATTAAGCATTTCATGCATTTTCCAATCCAAGCATATTAATATCGTCCAAGTCAGTCAAATTGCTAGATTCTTCAATTCAATCAAGCAAATAGACATTAGTTAAATTTCAATCCTACAACCATCTCCCTCAAGCTAACATGTTGATTCACAATTCAATTAATCACAAAATTATCAAATTATCTCATAATTAGGCTCACGATATCAATTCATGTTAAATTGTCAAGACACCAAACTTAACAAAATATCACAATCATAAACAATCATTTGTTCAATTTCTTGTGTTCTTTTTTTTTAAACGAAAAAAATGAAAGGCTTGTCTAGATTGTCACTAAATCTTTTTACGCAAAGAAGAATGAAAACCCAAACACCCCACCCCGGTTACTCGATCAGTCACATCTCTAGATGGCTACTAGCTTTACTCATAATTGTTAAGACTAGTGGAGAAAGTGAATAGCTTAGAATGCCACTCAATATTTTTACGCAAAGAAGAATGAAAACCCAAACACCCCACCCCGGTTACTCAATTAGTCACATCTCTAGATGGCTACTAGCTTTACTCATAATTGTTAAGACTAGTGGAGAAAATGAATAGCTTAGAATGCCACTCAATCTTTAGACGCGAAGACAGATGTCAACCCAAGCACCTAACCCTAATTAGTGAAGTATTCATTCATATTTTTTTAAACATTAAAACTAAAACATACATTACGAGAACAAATCGTCTAAGCAAGTTCGGCGAATAATCAAGTTTCATTAAAGATAAATTTTAGCACATCATTTAGTTCCAACATAATCCAACTATTTATCGCACAAAACTAAGTTATGAGAAACCATTCATCAAACACCCAAACATTTAAATTAACAAAGTAGTGGAGTTTCAACCCAGTCCAAGTAATTAAAGAATGACCATGTAATAGAATTTACGGCATAATATGGTGTAAAGCATAACCAAAATAAATGATGCATGTGAACAAAGCAACCAAGTCAAAATAAACAACAAAAAAAACAACATCAATCAAGATAAATATCCTACTAGTATAGTGTGGAGCATAACAAAAATGAATGATGCATATAAACAAAACAGCTAGGTCGAAATAAACAACAACAAAAATCAAGATAAATATCCTATCCTTCCCTCTACATAGCCCACATTGTCCCCATTGTGGTGAAAATTTTCAAAAATTAAAGGAAGGTAAATAAATACTCTCCATGAGGTGGAATTCTTCATTATTGCCAATGTCGCGGGTTGGGTGTAAGACCCATATAGTTTGCGGCGTCAAGGTACCTAGAGAAACAAAAAATAAAATCAAAGAAAAGAAAATAAAAGAAAGTAAATAAATAAAATATAAGGAAATAAAGGGATTAAGATATGGCATGAAATGTCTTATTTGTGGGTTGCCTTCTACAAGTGCCTTTGTATAATGTCGTTGGCTCGAATGGCCCATCGTTCTATTCAAATAAAATTTCTAATCCATATTTTCTTCCACTCTTGAACTTGTATCCTTGAAAATTATATTTTCCCTTTATGTTTGAGAGGCTTCAATGCCTTCATCTCACTGACAACTTTTCGTGGTGGTTCCTCAATCGTCAAAAGTTCCTTATGTTGGTTTTTAGCTTCCATATCGACGCTCCTATAAATAACGATTTTCAACTCATTAGTACCATGCAAATAATTAATTCTTTGAGTTAAGAGATCAATAACATTGATGCTAAAGACATTCTACCTTTCACTAGGATGACCTATAATATCATAAACATTATTAAATTTAACGATTTCACTATCAAATTCCATAGTGAGTGTGTCATTTCGGACATCAGTTTTTGTACTAGCAGTACTAAGGAAAGGTCTCACGAGCAAAAGGTTGAAAGAGCTTATCAAGTTATCATCCTCTGTGTTTATAATGTAGAAATTTGTAGGAAAGATTAGTCCATTTATTTTAACTAGGAAATCTTTCAAAACCCCTTTAGGATAGACCACTGACCTGTCTACCAATTGAATTATAGCATCTGTCTCTTTTAAAGGACTCACATTTAGTGAATTATAAACAAATAATGACATAACATTAATGGAAACACCTAAATCACGCATAATTTTTTATGCCCACATACTTATTTTACAAGAGATAGCGAACACACCTTAGTCCTTACACTTTGGTGGAATTTTCTTTTGCAAAACCACAAAGATGTTTTCTCTCACACTTACCCTTTCATTGCCCACTAGTTTCCTCTTACTAGTACATAATTTCATAAGAATTTTTTCTAAACGAAGGGTTTTCTTGGTAGCATTGAGTAAGGGTATGTTTACCTCAACTTTTTTGAACGTTTTGCTGATTTCCTTCTTCTCTCTTTCTTTCTTATCTTTCGCTAGTCTTCCAAGGAAAGGAGGTGGTACTATGATTAGTTTTTGGTCTCCTAATTCTATCTTAGTTGCTAGTTTAGTTTTTTGCTTTTCCCCGTCCTACATCATGCCCACGACTCTTGTCGGGCGTGGGTTCCAAAACCTCATTTTCATAAACCAAGTCATAAAGATAAAATAGGATGATATACAGAGTTAATATGAAAATATATTAAAGATCAATTAAGTAATTTAACCAAGAAAATTGTTAATTAAAGATCAAGGACTAAATTGTAAAAGTCCAATGGCTATTGAGTTTTAATTGAGAAAATTCTTTAGGACCTAGATAAAAATTATCTAAATGACCAACATGGTTATTTAACCAATTCTAAATAGGAGATAGTGGAGAATGATGATAATAGCCATTAAGTGATTATAATTTTGATTAATGAATAAATAAATGTTAAATTAAGTTAATAAACATAATTTTAAGGTTAATTAAACTTTAATTAAAGTATAAATAATAAACTAGTGGATGGAAAGATGAAGTATTCATCTTCTTCCACTATTCATGCTAAAGAAAAGAAAAGAAAAACTCAAGCTTGTTAAGTACATTCGACCAATCAATTGTATAAGGTAATTAAGCTATTTTCTTGAAACTTTTATAGAATTTGAATAATGGGAGCTTTATCTAGCTAGCCCATATGTTAATTTGTTTAATTACTTAATGTTTAACAAGTTGTCATTGTAGTGAAATTGATTATTTTGGGATTGATTTGAAAAAAAAGATAGTTAATGAGCTTAGATTATGATAAGGACTAAATTAGAAAGTAAATTAAAATTGTTAGATAATTTTGTGACATTATGGACTAAATTAAATAAATTAAAAGTGTCATGAAATTATGCTATAGATAGAAAGTACAAGGTCCCTAATGAAAGAATGATAGATCAGATTTTAATCTGATGTTAGATATGAAAAAAATACGAGTATCTTAGATATAAAGAAAAATGAATAAAATACAAAATATGTTGGCTATGTAGTTTAATGTGATTAGGATGTGAACTGACATTGTTTTATAATTGCGTTATCACATGTAGCTAAAAACGATGCTAGACCATCGCTAGAGAAGGGAAAGATGAGAGTTGTAGTCAAGTGACAAATTTGGCTTATACTTTAATGATTCGAGTTCAATACATAAATACATATACATATGCATATATACATATATGTGATTGTTGCAAATCTACTTATTTAGTTATGGGCATTACTGTTTCTTGACCTGGTTTATACATGATGTTATCGAATGTTGAGAATTGGCTTGAATTGAATATAGCATAAACAATCGTGATATAATTGTGATATGTGATTATGATGTGTATTTAATTATTCTGTGTATATTAAAAATGATATTTGATATGTAATACAAATTGATGATGAAAATGGTATGAGATCATGATATGTGAATTGGTTTATAATATGCAATTGAAATAGTAGCTACCCTATTAACTTTTCAGGCAGAGTCAGGTATAGTTGGCATGCCATAGGATTAGATTTGTGTACAAGTTTATACTTCGGTTTTATCAATGAGGTGTGAAGTGCATTATTACTTCGGACATCCAATGAGATACGGAGTACATTTTACTTCGATTATATCGATGAGGCACAAAGCGCGATATTTATTTCAGATGTTCTAATGGGGCATTGGATGTCATATTAGTGTGATGGTTGGATGATCCGAATATCTGTCTTGAGTCCATGTCTAGTTAATAGAGATTATGAAACATGAACTCGATAAATGAAATTGAACTGAATCATGATATGAAAGGGTACAAATGTGTATATATATGAAATGTATCAAATGACAATGTGTGAAAGATCATGCAAATCGGTTTAAATAAGCCATGAGGGCTAATATGGTAACAAAACAAATCAATGGATTCGAGAAAGAACGAGATAATGAAATGAATAGATAGTGTGAAATGAAATGAAAATGAATGTGTTATGTGGTTATAAACCATGGAAATGATATGTTATATGAATTTGGTTAATTGGATTAATGCCTAAACTTGATACATAAGACTTGAATGGTTGGAAGTATATTATGGTTGTTTGTATTCTTAACATGTTAATGTTAATACTGTATTCTCTTGAATCATGAAAGTACCACCAAGCTATATCACTTAGTGTATGGCTTGTTTATTCCATGCACAGGTTTCAATAGATCTCAAAGTCTCGAAAAGTGAAGCAACATCCATATCACAACTTTCGACCTATCAAGTTTGTATAGTCCTATTTTGTTATCTAAAGTGGCATGTACCTAAAGTTGTAATAGACTTGAATCGTAAGTGTCATAATAGTACATTGGATGGGAAGTGTCAACTAGAGTAACAACATATGAAATGTTGAACTTGTATATATCTGAACAACATAAGGCCTAAAAAGGATGTGGTTATGCTAATCTTCATGTGATTTAAGTTGTCATGTATATAGTATAAAGTTTAGAATGGTTGAATTGTACAAATGGTCATATATGTGTTTGTTTGTGTTGAAATGTTGAATTGTATGCTTGATGATTACAGGTGAAAAATTGGATTGGCAATTGGGTTGATGCTTATATGATATTGTGCAAATAGTAGGTGACGTTGCGACGACAGACCTTTAATGTCACGACGTGAAATTTATAGAGTGGTGTCACGATTGCTAAACTCCGATGTTGCGATGACACTCACTGTTTGTTTGAAGTTGTGAGTGATACCCCGACGTAGCAATGCCAACCTGATAGTTTTGAAAATGTTTTATTTTAGTCCTTAGTCGATGTCGATTTATCGAATGAGCTTCGTAAGCTCGTTTAGAACCCATATTCAATTATATAACATGCTGTAATTATATAATGAGCTTAATATTATGTACAATTGTTGAATTGAATTACAATTGGAATTGTATTTGCTTCGGCAATAAATGTGACATCCCTTAGCTCAGACATGGCTACCGGGTCAGATATGGGGTGTTACAGTTTTGCTTCGTAAAGTCATTGCGCTTGTATTCTACCTTGGGTTTGGTTCTATTAGGACAACAATCTACCTTGGGATTCCAATCTACCAACCGTCATATAAAGCTTACTCATTTGGCTTTCCAAATTTTGCAATGTCATTTTTGTGTCCTATCAAAACTGTAAAGTATTAGCAACAAGTTTATTGACAATGTCTTCTAGAGACATACCTGAAGGTTGGGATTATCGAAGGGGAGGAGGCCTCTGTTGGAACTATTAATTGTAATGGGTTTCGATCCATAGCTTAGATTAGGGTAATCCCTCCACCCAGTGTTATAAGTGTCAGGGTACTGTAACACCCCTAACCCATATCTGTCACCAGAACAAGGTCATGGAGCATTACCAAAGTTTATAGATCAATTACAGTTAATTCACAACATTTACTATTCACTTTAGAAAATAATCATATTCAACCATAATATCCCTTATACGGGCCCTCGAGGCCCAATTTATACATTAGAAACAAGTCGGGACTAAACTGGGAACTCAGAGAATTTTTCGCGAAATTTTAAAATTTTCCTTAGGTGCAGGGGACACACGCCGGTGTTACTAGGTCGTGTGACTCACACGGCCAAGCGACACGCCCGTGTCCCAGGCCGTGTGGGCATTTGATTTGAGGCACACGTTCGTGTCCCAGCCCATGTCCATACCTGTGTAACCCTCTGACTTGGGTTACACGGCTAAGCCACACGCCCGTGTGCTAGGCCGTGTGGATAATTTAATTTTCAATAATTAGGTGCAGGGGGTACACGGCCTCGGCCAAGATACACGCCCATGTGCTAGGTCGTGTGTCACACACAGCTGAGACACACGCCCGTGTGGACGAAAAATAGATCATTTTTAAGGTCACTTTTCTCACCCAATTTGCTTTCCACTTACAACAACATTTAAGCATATTCACAATCCAACTTATAACTTTCAAATCAAGCCATAACTAAGTCTTATGCATGATATATCATGACATTTATTCAAACATCCAACTTACCAAAGTGATCAAATACTCAGTCAAGCATATTTATACCTAGTGCATCAATCCAATAAGTCTAAGCACACACATATACCAAACAATTACATAGTCTTATACTTATATACCTTAAATTATGCCATCATAAGCCATTCCAATGGCTAATTACAACCAAATAATTTCATCATTTGACCTAACTTAGCTTATACATGCCATTATACCAAAGGTAATTTCACTAATTATACCAAAATGAGCTGAAGGATAGTGTGATCTTGCTCCGACCCCCTTCCAACCTTTACGAGCTTTTGAGTACTATAATATAGAGAAAATAAAATAGAGTAAGCATTTAATTCTTATTAAGTTCGTATAACAAGAAATTAACTTACCATTCATGTTCATTTAAAGTAAGCATACAAAATACATCCAAATCAATTTAATCAATAACCTAACACATATACATCCTCAAGCAAGTTAGTCATGTATTTCAAATGGATTTTAAGTAACAGAGAGGAGCTCATCGTATAAACATTTCCATATATTTTCAGGTAGATACAATTATTAATTCATTTAGACCTTAACTTATATCGGAACTTTGCTCGTTGAACCTTTTGAAATATCAATGGACATCAGGTAGTACACATGAAGTGTACGAATCTGTAATTTGTGAATTCATATGCAGGAGTATTCATTAGAATAGTTAAACGGGAAGCACTCTCTCAAGCCATATAACGGGAAGCTCATGTGAGCTATGTAACGAGAAGCTTATCCGGGCTTTATAATGGGAAGCTCATAAGAGCCTAAATCAAGAAGCTCATGCAAGCCAATAACAAGTAGCTCGGAAGAGCAATTAACGGGAAGCTCCAAATAGCCATATATCAAGAAGTTCAAGCGAGCCATATTAGGAAGCTCACAAAGAGCCTTTAATCAGGAAGCTCACGAAGAGCCATATAACGAGACACTCATAAAAGCTGTGGTGTGTCTATAACACATGCAGAATCACAACCAATTGGGATGCTCCGGAAAGCTATTAACGGGAAGCTCGCAAAAACCATATAACAGAAATCTCAAAAGGGCTAATAACGGGACATTCTTTCAAGCTGTGTTGTGTCTGCAACATATGCGGAACTACAACCAATACGGGAAACTTGTATCCATTGATTTTCATTTATTCAAACGGGACTTAACATTTATCGGGTATTATCGGATATTTAATCAATTTCATATACATGAAAATTATACAATTCACATATATAACATTTAATTAAAACATATAAATGTACACAATTTAGTTACACAAACTTACCTCGACACTTGTTCGTATACGAGAATCTACTAATACGATACTTTTTATTTTCCTCGATCCAATTCCGTACTAGGTCTATCCGGATCTATACGAGTAAATTTAAATCAATTTAGTACAATTCATATTTAATTCAATCAAATTCGTATTTTAGGAAAAAGTACCATTTTGCCCCTATACTTTTAATTAATTCTAATTTTGTCCCTAGGCTCGGAAAATGAAATTCATGCAATTTAATCATTATTCCAAGCCTAGCCAAAATTTTCATATAACAATAATAGTCAATGTATTTTAAAAAATTAGAAATTTTCCATGAATTTTATATCTTTTCAATTTAGTCCCTAAATCACAATTTCATGAAAATTTCCTTTACAAAAGTTGTTTATCTATCAACAACCTTTCGTTTCTACCATAAATTTCAAAATTTCAGCATACTCATCCATGAAAAATTTTAATACTTTGATAGCTTTGCAAATTAATCCCAAAAATAGCTAAATTAGGTTATTACGATATCCGAAATATAAAAATTACAAAAAGCGGGACAAGAATGCTTACCCAATTAAGCTTGCTTGAATTATTTTCTCTTAGATAGGGTTTCCATGAAAATAATTTGGGAAGATGATGAAATAAGATTATATTTTGTCTTTTCATTAATTATCATCTTTTATTATTTCCACTTTTCAATTTAGTCCTTTTTTCTTAAACTTCCATGGATGAAGCATCATAATTATCTACTAACTTCTCTTAATGGTCTATTTACCTTATAAGGACCTCAAATTTTGAATTCAGTAGCTATTTAATCCCTCTAGCTATTAGAATTCAACTTTTGCACTTTATACAATTTGGTCCTTTCTAGAAATTAAACTTGAAATCGGTAAGATTTTCTTAATAAAATTTTCATACGTCGTTCCTATGATAATGCAAACCATGCAATAATATTAAAATAATTTTTCTTTCTGACTCGAATTTGTGGTCCCAAAGCCACTGTTCTAATTTCATTGAAAACAGGTTGTTACAAGTACGAATCGACCACCTTTGTGGAGGTCCCAGAAAGTTTACAACTGCGCTCACTTACAAGGTGGGATCGTCATATAAGATTGGACATGTATCGGTCGTATGATTTGGAATCACATTGATACCAAAAACTTGAGCTAGAGTTGTTTCTTGCAAGAAAATTTTGAACGAGATTAGTAAGCTTATCATTTTTTCCTTTAAAGATGGAGTATTTATCTCATAAACCCATCTCACGGGCTTTTTATTAGCTCGAAATTGTTAAGAGTTAGTTGCTATGGTGGAGATCAAGTTTCGCGCCGCTTAAGGGGTCATGTTAACAAGTGTCCTTCCACTTGTAGCATAAATCATCTTTATCTCCATGGGAAGCAAGCTTTCATAGAAATACTGAAGAAGAGATTGTTTGGTAATGTGTGTTGTGGGCAACTTACGCACAAATTTTTGAAATGCTCCCAGTAGTCATAAAACGATTCCACATCCCTTTTTCGAACATCTTAGATTTGCCTTCTTAGCTTAGTTGATCGAGATGCTGGAAAGAACCTATCAAGGAACAAACGAGACATGCTAGCCCATGTGTTAACTGAAACTAGAGGTAAATAAAATAGCCACTTTCTAGAGGAGTCAGCTAAAGAAAAAGGAAAAGCTCAAAGTTTAATTTGGTCTTCGGTAACTCATTATGGTTTCATACTCAAGCAAACTATGCTGAATTCTTTTAGATGTAATGCGGGTTTTCTTTTTGCAAACCGTGAAAACTGGGCAATAAGTGTAGCAAGCCCAACTTTAGTTCAAATGGTGCATCTACCGTTGGATAAACGATACATAATGATTGATGTTCATTCAATGTCGCGACAAGTTGCCTAATGGTTTGATCAGTAAGGACTTCCAATTCAAGAGGTGGATCTTTGTTAACTCTTGTATCACAAGGTAGTTCATTGTCTACCTCTGTCACTAGTGTACTTCCTTATCTTGTTTCGTTGTCTGCAACTTCAAACTCGTTTGGTAGTTTACTGCATCTTATTATTTCTTTTTGTAACGCTCGAGCAGTTTTCTTGATTTTGGAGTCATTCTCTAGTGGTTCTCTTGGATTTAACATGATCATAAAGAAAAAAAAAGTTTGATTATTGTTAGTCCTTGGCCATGGTGGCAAAATTTTTGGGTGTCAAATCCTCCAAAAATAATATTCCTACGCCTAAATAGTAAATAAATAGCAGTATAGGGAGTAGGGTCAATCCCATTGGGACCGTGATATCTAAAATTGTCATTTGGTTTAACCAGGTTGCATGCCAGACAACTGTTGTGTCTGAGACGTGTAATGATCTATGCAAAAATAAAAAAGGGAAATAAAATTTGATTAAAGAAAAAATAATTGAAATAATTGTAAAAACAAATAGAAACAAAATTAGATTGGGAAAACCGATATGATGATATTCTAGCTTCAAGCTCAATTTTGGCTCCGATTTTGAATCGATCCTTGATAACAAGTTTTTTCCTTCAACCGATAAGTAAGTAATAGTGGTCGAGGACACCTCATACCACAAACCCTTCTGTGAGTAAATTAGTTGTGGGAACGCCCAACAACTAACCCTTATTGAACAAACAACCACGAAAGGCTCGTCCACAATTTAGCTCTCCGGTAGCCTTGCAAACTAGAAGGGCCCAACTTGAACCAATGACCTCAACCACGTGGGTTGTTTAAATCCGATTACTATTTCCCTTGACGGATCCAACCAACTACTTAATCAAATACATCAATATGTTCTTCTATAGATGGTATACGATCGAAGATCGTATAAGTTCTTTCAATTGGACGCCTATCAACACCAAATCAACAAGTTCTTTTTAACTTGGTGCCAATACAACTTTATGAGATGACGACGTCTATCTCCTAAATCAGAGAAATAAAAGATACCAATATAAAAAAATTTAAGTGCGATTTTTAATCCCACGACTCTCTCTTAAATTGACCATCGACCTAAAGCTAAATGAGAAATTTAGCTACTCATAAAAAAAACCACATTCAATTGAAGATTTTAACAAAAAATAATTAAAATTAAATAAAGAAAATTGCAATTTTAATTGAAAGGAAACAGAATTTCAAATGTCAATTGCGATTCAATTGTGGAAAGGTGTAGAGGGGCGCATTCCATCCCACGCATATATAAATGTATATTATAATATAAAGGTCTAATCCTTCTAGAAACTTTCAATTTGATAGTAAAGAGATCTAAAATAATATCAATATTAATATATTATTGTAATGGAAAAAATTAAAATATTATTTTTACAAATAAATCACAAAATAAAAAATTTCAAAATGGATTATTGTCCATCAATTTATTTTCGACTCACGTATTTCCGACTTTTCTTTTCATGTTCTGACTTTACTTTTACACCTAATCAAAAATTAAATAATAAACTCAAAAATAACTTAGGTTGGAAAAAGAATGATTTTGTTATAATTCAGCTCCAAGTTATGCTTAGCTTTGCTTCCTATCGTCTCCTCAATGTTATTCCATTGGCTTTCAAGAATTTTATTTTTCGGTAAAAATAATAAAGAGTTATTTTAATCTTTAAAATTTAATTTATTTTTTTTTCCGTTTACCAATTAACAAAAGAAGCCTATGCTGTCGAATTTTAAATTTATTAAGTATTATATTTTAAAATAATTATTTGAATTAATTATATTATATTATAAAATTACTTAATCTTACGTGATACATCACAGTAACTACTTGAAATAATAAATATAAAGTGAATTGATTTATAAATTGAAACAGAGGAATTGAAGTGACAGTTGAATCAATTTTTAAAATTGTTTAATAATTTATTTATTTGGAATCCTGATGATATTGGCTTTTAAGAACATTGATTTTTTATGAAACATGTGCAAAGCGCTCACACGTATATAGTGGGTGACAAATAGGATAAAGGCATGTTTTCGATTTCAATAAGTGGGATAAAAAAGGTTAGCCACCATTCGTTCGGGAATATTGAAGTCATCTATAAATTTTGAGAACAATAACTTTTAACAGCTTTTACTTTTTCATTAATGGCGATACATAGCTAGATAACACACTAATAATTCTAAATTTGTTCTTTTCTCGTATGTTAAATTTGTATAAGACGTGATTTAAGTTTAACTCACTCATTATGTTGTAACATCACTCATATATTTTGAACTAAATTACTCGCTTCTAAGTCTCCCTTGAAAGCTTAGATATAAATTGATAAACACAAGTTATTTTACTTATGATTTTTGTACTAACAAAATAGTTCGTAATTGAACAAATAAAGTGCTCTCTAATTCATCCTTCTAACCTAAACAAAATGTCAAATATATATGAGAATTAAAAGGCTTGTTGAAATACAATAAATTTATTCACTAATTCCTTTAAAATAGCCACTTAAAAAGGTCTTTAATTCATAGTAAACTGGTAGAGTCCTGTTTTCATCAAACTCTTCTTAAGATCAAATCTTCTATTTAATTATATTGAAAGTATGACTCTGATCCATGCTTCACTGGAATATTCCATATAAAGTCTTCACTAATGAGCTTGTGACAATTCTAAAAAAATCCAGCAGTTAATATCCCAAACAAATTTGGTAAAAAAATATGCCAATAAACATTGGTAAAAAATGCAAGCTATAATGTTTTGCTAGCTTTTCCTTGAGTTGTAACTGACATTGTAGCTACTATTTATAACTGGCACTAACAATCTCCCCCATTTGACATTTTTGAACAAAAATATAACAGCATACCAAGCAAGGATAACAAACTCAACACTCCCCCTAATTTATACACTCAATTGTGAAATTAAATTATGGGAATCAACTATTAATGCAAGATATCAAAAGCATTAGCAATTAAAATGTAAGGTATTAAAAATATCATAGTAAAGTTGGGAAAATATTAAGTAACAAGCTAAGGACATTTCATTATTAAAAAAAAAAACATGTCCAAATATTACCAATATCTCACCATCAAAATATTCCAAACAGAACAAAATGTAAGTTCAACAAAAAAATCTTCTTTAGTAAAGAGAATAATCCACCAGTAGACAAATAAACCACCACCAACTTTCTCCTGTTTCTCCCTAATTTCTCCTTTTTATTAAAAAATGCTAAGGGCAATTTGCTATTGATGAGCAATTAGATCTAGCTTATATTGATGAGCTTTAGTCTTTTAGTGCTTTAGTGTTGAAATATCTTCAACTAATTCTCATGATGCTGAGTGTTTTTGTCAAGGTAAGCCAACTCCTCATTCAAAATGCTCCATAAGCCCAGCTTGAGCAGCACTTGTTGGTAATAGATATAGAGCCAGTTGTAATTGGGTTTGGTGCTAGCACATCATTTTTTACTATCTTAATTAGGAATGGATTTCTCAATATCACATCCAACGTGTTTTCCTTTTTTACATATGGAAGAATAATTTAATTCAAACAACATGACCAACATGACCTTATAAGCCTCCATTTTGTCACTTGTATGTAGCCTTTGCTTCACCAAAATCTAAAATATGAGTGAAGGAAAAGATAATGCCAGCCTTGCATTTGAAGTTTTTATGTCATTAGTAATTTCATCAAATATCATTCGACCAAGAGCAAATGGGGCAAAAGAAACAACCTTATGAAGAAAAACAACCATCTTTTTTGTATTTACATCTTTTTGGTAGTTGGAAGCCAATTTCTTGTTGTTATAACTTGGAGTGTAGTAGGTTGTCTCAAGCTTGGATGCTTTAAAATCCTAACCTTTAGGCTAAGTAATCCTCACATTATAATCAACAAGAGTCAAATCATCATCCATTCCTTGATGATTAAGACACTTACGAAGGTGACCTTGCACAAAAACTTGCATATAGTATTAATGATTTGAGTTTGTTAGGTTTCTACAAATTAACATAAAATTTCTTGAAAATATTTTTAACAAATGATTTAACATACCTAACATAGAACAATTTTTTATTCTGCTCCAATAAAACATCAATCCCCTTCTCGTAAAATCCACTCTATTCGATATTTCTTTTAGACCTTTTTGAGACACAATTTTCAATCTTTTAAAGATTCTTTCAAAATATATGGGACATCAGAAACTTTCGTCCTCTTATTCCCTTTTTGGAGGATGATGGATCAAAGAGTTGCTTGGAGCAACGTTTCCTAGCCTATGCAACTAACTTAACAATAGGCACATAATCTTTCAGGTTTATATCTTCTAAGATAGTCTTTGGAATCTTTATTTGCCTCTTTGCTCTATTCTTTTTAGGAACTAACAAGATGAACAATTCGTTACACTTTTTAACATTCTTCTTGGTTGAATAGGCAAACTCAATCTTCTAAGTCATTGAGGCTCTATTCTTCTTCATTGTCACCATCTTCATCATCTTTATATGTGTCTTTAATAGCATCAACAGTAAATTGAAATTCAATATTGGCATCATTGGGACCTTGTTGTGTAATGGCTTCAATCAACTTGTCCAAAAGGCTATTTTGATTAGGCTCAATTAGGTATCTTACTCAGGATGCATTGGTTCCTTTAACAATCTATCAATTTCTTCTACCACCTTTAATTTTTTTTTAAATAGCCTCAATATCTTCTTCCAAACTTCTTAGGTTTTAAATTTCTCAGTACGCATGTTTGTTTTAGAAAAAAAGTAATAGGATTGGTCAACAATATCATCCAATAGTGGCTCAATATGAGTTAAAGTACCTTCAATTTCAATGATAGGCCTAACTAAAATGTTTGGGACTGATGCTTGAACTGAATGCTTTTGTTATTCAACTTGTGGGAATGTAAAAGAAGTTCCTTCACCAATCTCCATATTTCTCTTCTTCTTCTTTTTTTATCAAACCAATCTCCATATTTCTTCTCCTTTTAATTAAGGGTTCAGGTGATGGTGATCTTGATGAAGATTTATCAAAGTTAATAGGGCTGAGATGTTTGGACTGTTTAACATAAGACATGTAATTCTTATAAGAGGATTAAGGGATTCTTAAAACTAAATAAATCTTGAAAACACATAGTAGAAAATAGAGAAAACTTCAAGATTTTAGGGCTAGTTAATTGGGAAATAGCAATTGAATGAAAATTAAACGTAATAAATACTAAAATCTTCACACCAACCTTTTTCCTTACAAAATTGGAAAGTAAATATTTGACAAAAAAAATAATTAACCCTCCAAAAGTAAATATTTAGGAAAAAAATTATCACAAAAAATAATGAAGAAAAAAAATCATTGGACTGAGTTTTGGTGCCTTGATTTAACTACCAAGTTAAACTCGATAAACACCAACTGAGCTTTTCAAGATTTCAAACCTAATAGCATTATGGGAGTTTGTGAACAAATCTGTTAGTTGATTTTCATTTAGAGCATATCTTAATTCAATGGTTCCATCCTCTACAAGTTCTCTAATAAAAAGGTGCCTCGTATCGATGTGTTTGGTCCTTGACTGTGGAATTGGAATCTTTAATGCATTAATTGAACTAGAGTTGTCATAGTATGCAATTGCAACTTGCAATGCAATCCCCAAATCATTGAGCATTTGTCTTAAGCACAAGAGTTGTGTGAAATTTCCTATAGTTGTATACTCAAATTTAGTCATTGAAAATGAAATCGATGATTGTTTCTTACTATGCACAGACACCAAATTAAAACACAACTAGAAACACTCTCTTGTGTACTCTTCTTATCATTAACATTTCCTACTCAATCAACATCATTATAACCTACCAAGCTCATGTTAGTATCTTTAGATAGCCAGATTCTAAACTCCAATGTGTTACTCACATAATTAGTTATCCTTTTCACATCTTTTAGATGAGATCCTTTTGAATTGGATTGGTATCTTGCACATATACATACACCCACTTTAAAACACATATCATGTGTAACAGTCCAATTTTCATTGGTGCCAAAAAAGGCGATTTCGGAACCCCATTTCTGTAACCCAAGTTCTTAAATATTAAAAAAAATATTTACAGATTTAGTATAAAATTTTATTAAATTTTGGTCCTTCAATTTTGTTTACTGATTGTTTAATTTAAGTGAAATGACTAAATCATAAAATTCTTATCGTTGAAGGTTTTTAATTGGCCAAAGACTTATGGACTTAAATTACAATTAGATAAAAGTTCAAAATAGAAATTAAACCATTTTCTAATATGTGACAGTGGATGATTATGGGTTAAGCACTAAAAAGATTATTAGTGATTTAATTAAGCTAGTTAACCAAACTTAATTAAGTTTAATTCAACTGTATATACTAAGCGGAAAGAAAGAGAGAATGTTCATCTTCCTCTTCCTTCCACCACCAAAACTCCATAGCCAAGAATAGAGAAAAATCAAGTTAGGGCTTTAAGCATTCGACAACTATTTGGTAAGCTTAATTAAGTCATTTTCTTGTAATTTTTATATTTTTGAGGTCATGGGAGCTTGATTTAGCTAGCCTATGTACCAATTTTAAAAAAAATTAAAGTTTTTGAAATTTTTCGTTGTTATTTTCTTGAAGATTTTGGTGTTAAATTGATAGATTTAAAGTTTAGGTGTGAAAAATGACTAGATTGTAATGTTTAATTGTTAGTTTTATACATAAGGACTAAAGTGAATAAATTTTGAAGTTTTAGTAATAATAGAAAGTAGAGAGTCCCTAAGGGATGTAATTGAAATCTATTTTCAAATCGAGACTCAAAATTAAAAGTTATGGCGATTTCAATTTTAGGGCTAAATTGAATAAAATGTAAAATTTTAAGGTATCAAAAAATAAAGTTTCATAGGCTCATTCATATCATGAAATAATTTATAAATGTTTAATATTGATGAATTGAATGGGATAGTTGTATAGAGCGAGAATTGAATCAAACAAGTGATAATCGAGGAAAAGACAAAATTGTCGATTAGTCCTTAAAGATTTGGTTGTTTTTTGTTTTGGCCAGGTAAGTTCATATGAAACTTACTATTCTATTTTATTTTATGCTGATTTGTGTTCTGTTGTATTTATGTGCTAAATTAAAATGAATTAGTGAATTTGACACTTATAACTCAAAAAGGACTAACTTGTAAATTCATGAGAATATTGGTTATATGAAAATAGAATAAAATGAAAATGAAAATGAAAATGTTGACTGAATATATGTCTTATATGAGAAATGAAATGGTGTTCAGGAAATGATAATGTCAATTATACGGAAATGATGTCCGAGTGAACTTAGTAAAATGTTAGAATACGTATGGCATGCCATAAGGGTTATACACGTAATTGATCAAGAATTTACATGATGCTACAAGATCTATCATTTGTTTCAAATTATCAGATTATACGTATTTTTTTAGCTTGAATGAGTAACCTTAAATTACTATTAGTTTGTGTGAGCAACCCTGAAATATTATCACCTCATGTGAGCATTACATTCATGTGCACCCGAGTCCATTTTACTATAGTTCCATAGGGCGATGTTCAATTGATTGGAGATGGAACTTAAATCATGAACTGAAAATGTAATGTTATTGATTATACTTGACATATGGATTATTATATGATTCTATTTTAAATGTTGACAGTATATACGATTCAAGAATATAATTAACGTATTCGATTTGTGGTAATGTTGCATATAGAGATATGTATTAATGTGCCAAGGAAAGTTAATATGGTATCCAAATAGAATAATTTTTTATTCTTTAATGATCAAGGTAAGCTTTAGTTTTCATATGAGCTTACTAAGCATCCTATATGCTTACCCCATTTATTTTCCCTTTTCCTTGCAAACCGTCACCTTGCGGAACACATAAATCAGATCATTTGAAGCTCACACTATCCTAACATTGAATTAGTAGATATTTGATCATTTTTATTCAAGGATTGTGAAATGCGTATAGGTTTAAGGTGTTAATGAAATGATCACTTTCTAGTTCATATGGTATGTGTGATGTTTATGGCCAATGTTAAGTGGTATAGAAGACTTGGTATGTAACAAATGGTGTATGAATTAGCTAATGCTTGATGTGGTTTAGTTGATTATTTTGAACTTGAATATGTCATTAGATATGTTAAAAGTTACAAATTGAAGAAATATTAAGTTGAATGAGTAGATGTGCTTATATGTTCAAGTGCTCGAAATGAAGATGAAATGGCATGATTCTATATGACTTGGCTTACGTAAAGATTGATAATTGAACAGTTTGGCTAGTTTATTTAGAGTGGCATTTCATGGAATGTATGGAAATGGATAGTTGGTAATAGGTTGAACTCATGTTGAAATGGTTGAATAGAAATGATTATAACTTGTTTTGGTATGACATGTTGTTTTTTGGTATGTTTTGATTCAATTGAGGTTGGTATTTGGTGCAAAATTGATAGGAATGTTTCCAAACCTTGAAATAAGTACCAAATGGTTCATTTTTACCAAAAATAGGGTCCTCACCCCAACGAACATTTTTCCTCGTCGCAACACTGAATGACAGCAAGTGGTGTTACGACGTCGAGTGGTCTAAGATTGTGACATGGCATACTATTTTGGCAACGTCACAACACAGAAGAGATGATAGCTCAACGTTGGCCTTGAACTTTTAAAACTTTGTAATTTGGTCATATTTCATGCTTGGTTTACTAAAAGAGCTTTCGTAAACTCGATTAAGACCCAAAAATAATTGTTAACATAAATTGAATGAGATTTAACTTTACATTGCATGTTTGAATGATTGGTTTACTATAATTTTGACTATATTTGCTCTAGAAACGAATGTGGCATCCTATAGCTCAGACCCGATAATCGAGTCGGACGAGTGGTGTTACATTTAGTGGTATCAATGCCACAGTTTAGTCGATTCTAGGACTGAAACATAGTGCATGTTGAGTTTTTAAATACATGCTACATTTTTCGGCCTTCTAAGAAGTTTAGCCAAATATGTATTATTTACATAAATTTGAGAAACCATAATGGTGTCTTTCTCTCTCTTGATAAATAAATTTTTATCAACATTAACTTTTTGGTAGCATTATGCAAGCAAAAACCTCCAAAGCCTCTCGTATCATGCTTTGAGAGCCTTTGTAAATTTGAACACATTGTCAGGATGCTAGGATCCTCAAATTCCTTAGGTTATTTACATAAACTTCTTCGTTGATAAAACCACTTGGAATTGCACTTTTACGTCCATTTGAAATAACTTGATATCAAAGTAAGTTGCCATTAATAAAAGAAGCCCAATTGCCTCAATCCTAGCCACTATTAGAAATGTCTCATCAAATTTGATCCCTTCAACCTAAGTATACTCCGCCACAAGCCTTTCTTTGTTCCTGGTGATGTTCCTAAGTTTAGTTGTCTTTCTAACACCCTTAACCCATATTCGTCGCCAGAATAGGGTTACAAAGCATTACCGAAATAGGATTACAAAGCATTACCGAAATTTAAAAATGAAATACAGATATTTCATGTCATTTAACAAGTCGTATTCAATTTATTGTCCCTTATATGAGCCCACGAGGCCCAAAATATGTATTAGGAACAAGTCAGGACTAAACCGGGTACTTAAAGAATTTTTCGTAAAATGTCAAAATTTATCCAAGGTGCAGGGGACACACGTTTGTGTGTTAGGCCATGTGTAGGTGCAGAGGTCACACGGCCAAGCCACACGCCCGTGTGCCAGGACGTGTGAAAAATCCTAAACATTCTGTTTTGAATTTTAAAGATGCAGGGGACACATGGCCAAGACACACACCCATATGCTAGGCCTTGTGTTACATACGGCCGAGACACACACCCGTGTCTCTGCCCTTATGGACGAAATAAGGTCATTTCCAAGCCATATTTCTCACCTAAAATTACCTTTCACCTACAGAAACACTTACATATATTCTCAAGCCAATACAAAACATTCAAAGCCAACAAAGATCAAGTCTTTCACATGATATAATGCCTCTTATAACCAAGTGTGCAAACTTACCAAAACAACCATACATACATATAGGCATATTCTACCAAATTTATACTATCTCAAACCAATCCTCAACATGACTATATGATTTTCATCATGAATCCATTTCAAACACACATCAACATGATAAGGCCATATACATACATATCAAAATATGTTCATCACAAGCCATTCCAATGGCTAGTTACAACCAAAATCATTTTCATATTAACATTGGCTAGTTAACCTATACATGCCATTATAACCAAAAGTAATTTACTATTTATACCAAATTGGGCTGATGGATAGTTTGATGTGTCTCCGACCAGCTTCCAACCTTTTCGAGCTTTTGAATACTATAAAATAGAAGTAATAAACAGAGTAAGTTTTAAAGCTTAGTAAGTTCATATAACATAGAGTTTAACTTACCATTATTTCACATATAAGGTAAGCATACAAACATATTCCAAATCAACTTGGTCATAGCATAACAAATATCCTCATCAAGCATGTTAGTCATGTAATTCACATAAATACCAAGAAACATGAATGGGCTCATCAATATTCAATTTCCACATACAAGTATTTATCACTTCAAGTATCCATGAACATGTACATATCATATCTTTGTATTTCAAGTATTTCTTATAGTAATTCATCTTGAATTCATATAATCTTATATCGGAACTTTACCCATTGAATCATTTAAAATATCGATGGATACAAGGGTAGTACACATGAAGTGTACGAATCTAAAATCCGTCAATTCATATTTGGGAGTGCTCATTAGAGCAGAAAATCGAGAAGCACTCTCTCGAGCCATATAACAGGAAGCTCATGTGAGCCATGTAACAGGAAGCTTATTCAGGATGTATAACAGGAAGCTCATAAGAGCCATATTCAGGAAGCTTATACGAGCCAATAACGGGTAGCTCCGAAGAGCCATTAACCAGGAAGCTCCGGAGAGCCATTAATTAGGAACCTCACAAAGAGCCTTTAATTAGAAAGCTCATGAAAAGCCATATATCGGGACCCTCATAAGAGTTGTGGTGTGTCTACAACACATGCAGAACCACGACCAATCGGAATGCTCCGAAGAACTATTAACGGGAAGCTCACAAGAACCATATAACGGGAAGCTTGAGAGGGTCATATATCGGGATACTCATGAGAGCTAAAAACGGGACGCTCTTTCGAGCTGTAGTGTGTCCGCAACATATGCAAGACCACAACCAATTTGGGAACCCTATATCCATCGAATCTCATTTATCCAAACGAAAATTATTATTTATCGGGTATTATTGGATATGTGATCAATTTCATACATATGGCATTTATACAATTCACAGATACAACATCCAATTCAAACATATAAATATACAAAATTTAGTTACACGAACTTACCTCGATAATTGTTCTTGTATGAAAAATCTACTAATCCGATAATTTTTCTTTTACATGATCTGACTTCGTATTCGATCTATTCGAATCTATACAAATGAATTTAACATTAATTTATATTCATTTTAGTTCAATTCGCATCTTTGGCAAAATTACCATTTTACCTTTATACTTTTAATTAATTCGATTTTGTCCCTAGGCTCGGAAAATAAAATACATGCAATTTAATCCTTCCAAGCCTAACCAATTTTTACAAAATTTAAAAATTTTCCATAAATTTTACATCTTAACAATTTAGTCCTTAAATCACAATTTCATCAAAATTCACTTTACAAAAGTTGTTTATCTATCAACAACCTTTCATATTCATCCATGGAAAAACTTTAATACTTTGATAACTTTACAAATTGATCCCCGAGATAGCTAGATTAAGCTATTACGATATCAGAAATATAAAAATTAATAAAAACGGGACAAGAATTCATACCTAATTGAGCCAAAATAACTTGCTTGAACTCAACACCCAAAAACTAGGGTTTCCATGTCTTTTAATTGGGAAAAATGATATAAAATGATGATATTAGATCTTTGTTTTATTTATCATCTTTTATTTATTTACTTTTCAATTTAGTCCTTTTTCCTTAAATTTCCATGGATGAATCATCATACTTATTTACTAACTCCTTTTAATAGTATATTTGCCATATAATGACCTCCAATTTTGAATTTCGTAGCTATTTGATACTTATAGCTACTAGAACTCAACTTTTGCATTTCATGCAATTTGTTCCTTTTATCAATTAAACATATAATTGGTAAAATTTTCTTCACTAAATTTTTATATGATATTCCTAACATATCTTAGATTATAAAAAAATTTAAAATAAGTTTTCTTACGGACTCGGATTTATAGTGCCAAAACCACTGTTCTGATTTCACTAAAAACGGGCTATTACAGTCTTGTTCTTAAAGATCTATTTTGTCCCAAAATGATTAAGTTCTTCTTACATAGCTTGGATCCAATTCTTGTCCTAAAGCTTCCTTGGACTAAATGGAGGATGTATAACATGCTAATTTAACTATATTTCAATAGTTTGACATAAGCTTCCCTTTTGTCCTGACTACCCCATCCAAATCACCAATAACATCATCTAATGAATGATTCTTTCTCACCATTGATTATGTTTGAGGTTGACAAATATCATTTGTTTGATGGTTTTCTTCGGTATTTATTTCAACAGGCTAATCAAGTACAAGTGCTTGAGACACAAGGTCAAATATTGACTCAATTACAACTTGCTCTATATTTGGCATACTAAATGATAACATGGATCTTTAACAACCACATTGAATGTCTCCATGACAATCTTAGTGCTTTTTTTTCAAACATTCATCCTTATTATTGCTATAATATCCAAGAAAGATTCTTTCATCACTATGTAAATCAAACTTACCCTGGTAAACTCAATTTTTAAGAATATAGCAAGTACTTGCAAAAATATAAAAATAGGCTATTGTAGGCTTCCTTCCTTTTCACATCTCATAAGAGGTCATCTTTGTCTTAGGCCTTAACAAAATCTTGTTAATCAAATGGACAACTGTGTAAATAACTTCAGCTTAAAACCTATAAAACATTAATTTGGCATTTAGCTTCACTTTAGCCATATCCTAAACGGTTCAATTCTTCTTCTCAACCACATTATTCTATTGAGGAGTCTTTGGTGTTGAAACCTCATGTTGACACAAAAGATAGAGAATTATTTATTCTCTAATTCCCTTCCATGCTCGTTCCTTATTTTGATGATCTTTTCAATCACCTGGCTCTTCTCATTCATTATCATATTGCATATCTTTCTAAAGGCATTAAAAGTATTAGATTTCTCACTTAAAAACCTTACCCAAGTGTATCTTGAGTAGTGATCCACGCAAACCAAGATACATTTGTTTCTACTCAAACTCTGAGTCTATATAGGTCCAATCAAGCCATATGTAAGAGTTTTAAGTGCCTATTTGTTTGTATCATTTTCAAAATGGGATGAGGCTCAAGTTGTTACTTTTCTTTCATGTAATCTTCACATACTTTGGGAAAATATCCCCTAGCTTTGACAACCTTCTTACTGCATTATATTGTACTAAACAATATAGGCCTTTGAAATGAACATGGCCTAGTCTTTCATACCTCAACTTCATATTATTGTAATTCACACGATTTCAAGTCAAGGGTTAGATCAATCTGCAATATTTTTAAAATTCACTTAAACCCACCACGATCGACTCATTCGATTTATTGGTCACCAAACATTGTCCTTTGTAAAGCTTACATGTAACCCTTGATCGTAAAGCTAACTGATGCTTATTGAATTTGGCTTCAAGACTTCTATAGTAAAGAAAATTTGTAAGTGAGGCATTCCAAGAACATTCAATACTCTTTTGACAAGAATTCAACCCCTTTTACCATCACTAAAGGTTATCTTACCTTTATTGTTTTCTTGGAAATTCTCGAGACAAGAGTTGTTACCAATCATGTTATTGGAACATCTATTGTCCAAGTACCATACATAATCAGTTGTAGCTTTCAAAGTTTGATGTGCAATAATAAAACACTTGTGGTATTTTCTTTTCCAAACTAATTTTTACTTCTAACCTCGGGCAGTGTTTCATTGAGTTGGGACTAGAGCAATAAATGTATGTTCTTTCTCAAATCCTTTAGAAGCTCAAAACACCTTTGCCTATTAGACCACATTAATAACACACGAGCTTGTGGTTATGGTTGGTATGCCTCTCAATGTGAATAACCTTAACCCTATTAGATCATTCAATTTGATCAACAACATTCTTGGTTTTAGCAAACAAAGTTGGTTGCACTATTTTATCCCCTTTGACAACATAACCAAGTCCACCCTTACCAAGGTCTCTTTTTCTTACTACTAGAACTCCATTTAGTTTGGCACTACTAGAACTAATTCTTTTTAGCACAGATTGAGAAAAGGTGAGTTCTTTTAGTGTTTTCTCTAGCTTTGCAAGCTTGAAATCCAAAAAGAATCCTCTAATTTGATTTATTTCTCTAGATCTAATTTTCCATCTTTAGGAAATAATTTTCATATAAATGTCTTCCATTCACCTTAAAAACCTAATCTCATTTATCCAATATGGCCTTATAATTTTCCATGAAATCTCCATTAATTTAGTGTTACTTAAAGTTTCTCAATCTATTGCATTGATAGAGCAACTTGAGTGGTGAAAGAAACATAATTGTTGAGATGCTCATCATCTTCCTATGAACTATTAGATAAGTCTTCATCACTCCATATAACATAGCGAGAATTTTATTCTTTTTCAAGGTATTAGCACATTCAACTTGAATATGACCAAAGTTATGTCACTCGTGTCATTGGATGCCCTTTTTCCTCTTCAGGAGCCTTTTCATTGATCATAACTCCCTTGCCCTTGGACTTTATACGCTTTTTTTTGTACCAAACCTTTCATTCCTTTTGTCTAACTTTTTTAATGTCCTATTAAAATTTTGAGTGAGTATGGCAATTTGTTTTTATATATGTTCTATGGTAAATTTATCATTGGTTGCAACTGGGTATGCAACTTGCAATGTAATGTTCTTCTCGCCTTTAACTCTGTTCTTTCTAGTCTCATCAAGGTTCATCTCAAATGTTTGTAGTGAACCTATGAGTTGATCAACCCATATTCTACCTATGTCGTTTTCTTCCTCAATTGTAGTCACCTTGATCATAAATTTCTCAGAAAAATATCAAAGCACTTTCATAACAAGCTTCTAATTTGAGTATTCCTCTCCTAGTGTATATTCTTGACTTGAAATATCACAAATATTCGGATAAAACTCTATCAAGATCTCATTCTCCTACAATCTTCAAAGTATTAAATTTTGTGACCAACATTGGAAGTTTGAATTGATTCATAGTGTTGGTCCCCTCATAAGAAATTTCAAGAATTAACCAAGTTTCTCTGACAATGGTGCATTTAGGAATTCACATGAACTCCTCAGAGTTAACCCTGCAGAAGATTGCATTGAGGGGTATGAAATTTTCACTAGCCAATTTCTCCTTCTCAATGGTCCAGGTAACCTTAGGTTTGAGAGTTATCATACCTGATACATCAACTATTAGTGGTTCCTAACTAGTTAAAATTAGCACTAAGCTTTTTCATCTATGGACTTTATTAAAGCATTCATCTTGGCCTTCCAATAGGCATAATTAGTGCCATTCAACATAAGGGGTATGGTGACTAAAGAACCTTCCATCTCATTTAAAAATCAATGACAGGATCTCCACTTAGTGCGTTAATGGTCTAGCTCCGATACCAAATGAGTTAATTTACTTTACCTAATTGATATTCATTTAGTTGTAGCTAGAAGTAGTAATTATTCGTAAGAAAATAAAGATAGACACCGAAAAATTATTCATGTGGTTTGGAAACTCCTTATGTCTAGGGGCCTTAACCAGAAAGTAATACACTATAAACAAGCTTGTACAATACGTGATTTAAGTCCAACTCACAAACCAAGTTGCAACCTCACTCCTAGACTTTGAACTAGATCATTCTCCTTTTAGGTTTTTTCCCCTTAAAAGCTTAGATGTAAATTGAAAAACACAAGTCAATTTACTTACAGTTTTTTCCACTAACAAATTGTTCCTAAATGAACAAATAAAGTGCTTTCTAATTCATCCTTCTAACCTAAACAATTCATCCAATATATAAGAATTAAAAGGCTTGTTGAAAACAATCACCGATTCTTCTAAAATAGTTCCTTGAAAAAGATATCCGATTGAGAGTGTACTAGAAAAGATCTTATTATCTTCAAACTCTTCTAAAGCTCTAATATTCTATTTAAAGGAACTCCGATTGTATTGAAAGTCTAAATTCGATCCTTGCTTGGCTTAATTCTTCCATATAAAGTCTTCAATAAAGAACTACTAACAATCCTAAAAAATCAACAATTAACGGTCCAAAGAATTTGGTCAAAATATGCTAATCAAATAAGGCAAGTTATAATGTTTTACCATCATTTCCTTAAGTTGCAAATGGCATTGTAGCTAACAATTATAATTGACACTGACATTTTCTATGTTAATTAACATTTTTATTAATAATATTTTCTTATACCTCGCCACCAAACACCTCGTTGAATACCCCTCGCACTATATCCCCCTCTATGGAACACTTCACAACGGTCTCTCCTCGAAACACCTCATAACAACCCCTAACGGGTGTGAAAACACCTCACCCAACAAGACCACTAATAGAATCAAGTCCACATCATGTGGCCCCAAACACATATAGCCTTACCCAATCCAATGAGCCCAATACATTATACATGCTATATGTTATGACCTCCTTGGAAGGCTACAACACCACTTTGTTTATGTCAGCTAGTACAACATACCAACATACTTAACCCTTAATCATACCTTAACATGTAGCACATTAGGATTGGAGGAGCCCACAGATATAAGTTGATGTCCCAATGGAATAAGCAAAGAACTCAATCACTAAAAGGACTCCCAAACTCATCCAATTCCCTTTTAAATCTTAAAGCTAGTAGTGATCATAACATGGGTCTCCACCTATCCATACTCTAAACTGTTGAGTGGTGAACCATCTTGAAGCTATATTCCCACTTTATGTATAAACGAATTTTATAAGTGATCAAATTTGAATCAATTAGTCATATGTTAGAAATCATATTATTAAGTAGACATACTCATTCACTTATAGTCATATATTTGTGTTATGTTAATGTACTTTTACGGTTATAATATTGCTGAAAAATAAAGTGCGTTATATTTTTTATACATTAATATTAATTTTGATATGTTTATTTCCTATACTTAATTTTCTTTTCCTTGTCATGTAACCATATCATTCTAAAATTATCATCAAATACACTTCTTAATTATTTATTATATTTAATATAAAAAGTGAGAAAAGCCTTAGCAGAGTTGGCAAAAGTGGACCTTTAGGTTTTGAGTACCTAGGTTTTAGATTTACCATGCGCAATTATATGTATGAGTCTTAGAATCCCATCATGTGTTGTTGTCATGTGTGAGTAGTCCAATTAGTCAGTTCTAGTATGGTTTATTCCAGTTCTTAGTCTTTTCGTGCTATAATTGTCTGGTTCTACACTTTTTAGTTCATTTATTATACAATAGTTTGATTCTACACTTTATGGTTGCTTGAACATGTACTTATATATGTATTTTGAATGTAACTATAAACTTTCAAAAAATTATTATATAATTTATTTCTTAATCCAATATTTTGATTTAATCAATCAAATTTATTTGAAGTATTAATAAAAAATCTCATTATTTTCAGATATGAATTTTTTCTTTTCCTTATTTAGAAAAAAGGATAGATTTAAAAATGGAAAATGTAATTTATTAACATCCATATTATTATCTAAATCTCGATTGAGTTGGTGTTATGAGTCAATCAAACACTAAATTGGTTAAAAATTACAAAATGTCCTTTCCTATTTAAAATAAGTTATGTAATATCTTTTATTTAAAATAATAATAAATAATTTGCATTTTCTAAGATTTGAACGCATAACATTTGCATTAATAAAATTTAATTTTACCACTCAACTAAAGCTTCATCTTAAAATATTTTAATTTTATTATGCACACCTTATTACGTCGATCAATTGTATATCTTTACTTTTATTTAAAATCTCGATTGAATTGGTGTCACGAGTCAATCGAGACACTAACTTAATTAAAGAAATTACAAAATGTTTTTCCTATTTAAAACAAGTTATATTATTCTAGGACGGAAAACTACGAAAACGTTCTTCCCTATTTAAAATAAATTATATTATTCTAGAGTACTTTAGTTTTTATTTAAAAATAAAATAAAATAATTTGCATATTGTGGTATTTGAACTATGGCATTTGCATTGATAAAACTTTAAATTTACTACTTAACCAAAATTTATCTTAAAATATTCTGTACATTTTATGTTCATTATGCACATTTCATTATCTCCATCAATTATATATATTGATGATGTTATTAATTGAGTTGGTGTCACAAGTCAACTCGACATCAACTCAAATTGATGACAACACTATGATAAACAATCGTTATGCAGTTAATATTCTTATTTTGATGTATTTATAGGTTCAAATTTTATTTTACTCATTTTTAATCTATTTTTACTATTAATTAATTTTAAATCAATAATATATATTAATTTTGAATAAAGTTTTGTATTGTAATATTAATCAACGCATTCTAATCTCTTTATTTGGGGCCAACAACCAATAAAAGCCCCTTTATTTTTAAAATTACTGAAATGGGTCAAGTCCTGAATTAATTACCAAAATAGACCATTTCCCCCAAAAACGCTCCACGTCAGCGCGTTGTCAGGGAATAAAACAAGAAAATGCTTCCTCAAGGAAGTGCTTTGTCCACGTGGACAAAGCGCTTCCTTGAGAAAGCACTTTCCCCATTTTTTTGGATTTAGGGTTTTTTGCAATTAGAGTTAGGGTTTTGGGGTTTTTGAATTTTTAAATTTTAGGGTTTTAAGGAAAAAATTAAATAAATAAGGGTTTAGGGTTTCTTAATTAAATTAATTATAAATTTTAAAAAATTAGATTAGGGTTTAATGTTTATGGTTTTTAAGGAAAAAATTAAATAAATTAGGGTTTAGGGTTACTTGAGTAAATTAATTATAATTTTTTAAAAATTAGATTAGGGTTTAGGATTTTAAGAAAAAATCAAATAAATTAGGGTTTAGGGTTACTTGAGTAAATTAATTATAATTTAAAAAATTAGATTGGGGTTTAGTATTTAGGGTTTTAAGGAAAAATCAAATAAAGCTAGTTGTTATTCGTTATATATTTTAAAATCTTCTAAAAATAAAGTAATAAAATTAAATGTTTTTAGTAAAATTAAATTTATTAAAAGAATTTTTTAATAATAAATTAAAAATAAAATATATAATGAATTTTTGTATTTTCAAATTTTAAAATAGAAAAGAGTTTTTTTATGAAAAACAGAAAAAGAGTTAAAAGTTTATATATATATATATATATATATATATATATATATATATAAATTTATCTTTCGTTGTAATTTTAAATTTATAATAAATTAAAAATATTAATATAATATAATATGCAAAAAATACATGAAATTTAATATAATACAATCATATTAATAATAGAATATTTTAGGGATAATAATTCATTAAGGTCTTAAGATCATGGGTAAATATTTTATTTATTGTTAGTGAATGATTTATAAATAAGTATTAATAACTTTATTTAATGGAATTTAACATAAATTTTAATATTTTAATATTTAATATATATTTTAAATTGTAGAAGTTTAAATTCAAAATTCGAGAAAATAATAATAATTGTAATTAATATTTAACTATATTTAAATAAAGTTAGACTTAATAAATAATTTATAATTTTTTAAAATTTATAATTAATTTAATTAAGAAACCTTAAACCCTTATTTATTTAATTTTTTCTTAAAACCCTAAAATCCAAAAACTCAAAAATTCAAAAACCCTAACTCTAATTGCAAAAAACCTTAAACCCTAACAAATAGGGAAAGTGCTTCTTAAAGGAAGCGCTTTGTCCACGTGGATATAAAGTGTGCCCTCAAGGAAGCGTTTTCTTTCCACGTGGACAAAGCGCTTCCTTGAGGAAGTGTTTTACTGCTTTATCCCCTGACAACGCGCTGACGTGGATGCGTTTTTGACGGAAATAGTCCATTTCGATAATTAATTCAGGACCTGGCCTATTTCGATAATTTTAAAAATAAAGAAGCTTTTATTGGTTATTTGCCCCTTTATTTTCTTATTTGGCGAATTAATTATAAAATGCAAGACGCTCTGTAATTTACTCATTCTAGAAGGGACAAAAAAGTAAGAGAAATAAAGAGATTTAGAAAACATATAAAATTTAAACGAATTAAATTCCGACACGTGCCGATCCATTTTAAGGTAGATGACGACGTTCTGATGCTTCTGAACACAATTAGAATTGGATGGGAAAAAATACAATCAAAACGAAAGGAACTTTCTACCCACGCTCTGACTTGCCGCGTGATGTCACACAATATTTTAAACACTAGACTTGGATAAATTAGGTCTAATTTGCCTCTTATTCATACATTTGAAATTTATTTTTTATTTTAAAATTAATTCCATCTAATTTTTATTTAATAATTGAAGTATACTTCCATTAAATTAGATTATATTAAAAGTAGACTAAATTCCAAATGTGCAAAGAGTGTAAGGATTGAGAGCATAATTAGACCGATGATTTATAGTTATTTTTAGGTTATATTTATATTATTATTTAAAAGTTTGACTGAACTTGTGTGGTTGCCAATTAAGTCTCAACTCAATTGTGAAATTTTCAAAACTTATTATTTTTATAAAGCAACAGATATTATTTTTGAAATTTTTAATATTTTTATATAAAATCTACATAAATATATATACATGATAAGATTTGAATTCAATGCATTATAGTCTTCATTATTTTAACTTTACCATTTCAACCAAAACTTATCATTTTTTATATACAAATTTCACTCATCTACTATTTTTGATACGATGCTTAGAACTACTCATAGCTCCTCCGCAATGCGCTTCAACGCACTTAAACCGACGTCCTCCTGTACTGACAACAATGCACATACCAATCGAACTAAAACTCAACCGGCATGAATTTAGTTAGAGAAGTCACAAAATAAATAAATATATATAATTAAAATGATATTTATGTTTTTATTATTTTAAATCAAAACCAAAATTTTAAAAAATCTCTATCTTCGTCGTTCTTTTTTGCCATCAACTAATTCTTTTTCTTTAAAAAGAATTTATTCATATAATTTTTTTTGTTATTTTCGCCCGTAATTATATTTGATTTTAATATTTATTTTATTATAATAATATTGATGAGTCACAAGTGAAAGATAAAATTAGGATGGCAATTCATATTGTGGATTTATAAAATCCTTCGGATGTTCGAATATTCATGATCTGAATTCGCATTTATTATTTGTATAATAAATTTAAATTTCCACAGATATCCAATACTTCTAATAGGATTCATATACATTACCTTTAACAATTAAAATTATGCTTTAACCATCAAGCCGATCTTCAATTTTAGTTAAAGTTTACACAAACTAATAAATATCAATAAAAATATTTTCTAAAATAAAATATTTTAATTAATATTAAAATTAAATATAATATTAAATAATAGATTTAATAAATTTAAATGTGTTTGAAAAATTATCATAAAAATATATCTTATTTAACATTTTATTCTCTTAAATATCATGTAGCTTCTCTTATTATTATTATTTTTTGTATTCATAAACTTAACTTAACAATTAGATCAAATCATCATAGTTTTCTAGATTTTTATTATATTTTTTATTATTTTATCAACTCAATTAATTAAATTATTTGAAACAAAACAATTAACTAATATTTATATAATTTAAATAAATATTATAATATAAATTTATTTTATAATGTGACTTAATTATCTTTAGTATATATTATATTATAAAAATAGTATACATACACTTTTACAAACATATACGATATTAATTGTTATATAATTAAATTGTGAATGTATAATAATTATTATAACATTATGATATTACAACGTGTATTCTTTTATTAATAATGTACAACTTAAGCCTTAAACATGTAACTAATTTTATGGTACACTATTATATATACAATTAGTATTATATAATTAAGGTATATTCGTTATGTATATTATAATAACATAATTGTATATAGGATTACATATCAAAATTCATTTGGCATGTTGGTTGAAAATAACATCACCATATGCTAAATATTGATCAAAGAGCTTTCTCGAGAATCTCCTTCACTAATAAAGATGGTAAGAAAAGAGAAACAAATGACGAAGAGTGATTTATTTGAAATTAGGATTGACCATTAGAAGAAAGATCTTTTATGTGAGTGTGAGTCGAGGGGTGGCAAGGGCCTGACCCCTCCTAAAATAGAAAATTTGACCTTTAGTTCTTTTATATTTTTAAAAATTTTAAAATAGTATATGGTAAAATTACACTTTGCCCCCAAGAATGAGAAAAAATTGATAAAGATATAGACTATTAAAATAGTGAAATTTCACTTTTGCTATAAAAAAGTATACAAATTTATTCCGGCTTCCCTCAAAAAATTTTCTGGCTCCACCCCTGGCATGAGTCTAGTTGATGTAACAGAGTAGCGTAACTTATATACAATTAGTTACATATTTAAGGTTTAAGTAACATATCGTTAATAGAAGAATGCATATTGTAATATCATAATGTCATAATAATATTTTATATTCATAATTTAATTACATAACAATTAATATATTATATATCCTTAAACGTGTATGCATATTATTTTATATGATATAATATGTACTAAATATAATTATGTCACTTTTCAAAATAAATTATTGCAATGTGTAATCACGCGCTAAAACTGAGAATGAGGAAAATTTTTACTCAAAGTAGGAACAGTAAAATTTTGCTGAGATTATACAAAACCAGAAAAGAACAACGACGACAACCCTAGAATAACAAAATAATAAATAATAATAAATAAATTTCTTTACATAATAAAAACCTTGGCTTTGGGGTTAGAAAGCTGAAACTGGAGAAGAACCAAAGTTACAAGAAACTAATTATTTCAAGGAATTTCCCTCTCGTTTTCTTTCTCTTTCTCTTATCATTTTGCTTCTTCTTTTTTTTTTTTTTGCTCTTTGTGTTTCACAAATTTGGTTAGACTTTGGGACCTGAGATCCTGACTTAGCAAAACAAAAATCAACCCTTCAACCAGCAGCTGCTTCCCAAGAAAAAAAAAAACATAATTTTAGCAAAAGAAGAAACAATTATATACATAGAGAAATAGTTGATAATCTAAAGTTGTAGAGGTATAGTTAGTATAAATATAGTAAGGAAATAAAAAAACAACAAAAAAAAAGGGTGGTTTTAAGGAAGATTATGGGGAGAGGAAGAGTAGAGTTGAAGAGGATAGAGAACAAAATAAATAGACAAGTTACATTTGCAAAGAGAAGAAATGGGTTGCTCAAGAAAGCTTATGAGCTCTCAGTTTTATGTGATGCTGAGGTTGCTCTTATTATTTTCTCTAACCGTGGCAAGCTCTATGAGTTTTGTAGCAGTTCTAGGTATCAACCCTTTTTCTCTTCTTTCTTTCTTTCTTTTTGCTGTTTTGATCTGTGGATCTGTTGATTTCTTTTGCTTTCTGTGTTGATTTTTGAACTTCTTCTTCTTCTTCTTCTTCTTCTTTAAGCTTCATTTGATCTTGTTTTCTTCCAATATTTTCCTTTTATGAGGATTTAGGTTATAATTTCCCTACTTTCTGGTTGTTGTTTTTGGCTATTAACTTCTGATCATTCATATTTCTTCTTTTTGGTGATTTTTTTAGTTTTGGGTCTAGGTTTTTTTTGGTTTGAAATAAAGATCTGAATTGGATTTATGGTTTTCGTTTGTTTATTTGTATAACCATGATAATTTCGATCAGTTATCTTAGTTTCTAGTCCTAAATGTTTTTTTATTTTGAAGTTTGTTCTAATGATTAAGCAATAAAACTTCATGTTAAGCAACAAAATGAAGATTTTTATAAAGAAGATGACCCTTTTTTCTAGGTGTCTCTTGTTCTAGAAACTTTTTTACAAGTTCGGTAGATTTTTTGTTTTTGTTTTTTCTTTTCACCTCCAATGACTTTAAATCATTTGCTAATACTCACCCCCGCTTGTTCTTGACAATGGGTTTATGCTTTTATTCAAAAGTCTGCCATTGAAATATCCTGAACATGAATATCATCAGCTCAGGTGTAGAACTCTCGTACTTTTTTGGCAGATTGAGCTAGGTAAAAAGAAAAAAAAAATACAGCAGGTTCTCTTCATTATATTCCTACTGATATTCTGTGTGTAAATTCCCGTACGGGGACTTTTTCTCAATGAACCAAGTTCCGTTTGTCAAAATTGCTGATTTTTTCCCTCAACAAATGCATGAAATTATTACTAATAAATGGATTTCATTTAATTTCTGGGGTCCTTTGATAACACAACATTTCATTACTCAGAGGTTGCTAGGGTGAAAGTTTTGAAAATTTTCCAACGATAATTACTGCATGTAAGGTTTGATTATTGCAAGATCTTCATTGCTTTTCTGAATAAAAAGAAAAACTATAATATTATACATACGCATGCATAGTTTAAGAAATCAGGTAATCCTTTGCTAATTGAGTTAAATTTGTTTTACAATTTTGAACAGTGGCAGATAAAAATGTCCTTTCCTTTGGTAGGGTTAGTTTACCATTGGTCACTCGGGTGTCATGTCTTGAAATGCCCACACGATCATTTCTCAATGGATATATGTATTATTCATTATTTATTTCTTTTAAATCCTTTAATAACCCAGAAATTTGATAGCTCAAGTTTGAGTGTCGCATTGGATGCATAGCTGCATATGATGTAAAGTTGATTTTATGATAAAAATGACTTGAACTCCTTTGTTTTTGTTTTTAGGTTTTTTGTATTATATTAGTAGTTAAATAGAAGATTTGAGGGTATGTTTTAGATTTCATCATGTTCTTTAAGTTTCTCATGATCGAATATTATCCAAGATGTAATACTAGAAAACTATGTATATTTGAGTACGAAGATTAATTGCTTTATGTACACAATTCAGCATCATGAGTGATGAATTTCTTCTCACTTTTTGCTTTTCCTTTCAGCATGCTCAAAACACTTGATAGATACCAGAAATGCAGTTATGGTGCAGTGGAAGTTAGCAAGCCAGCCAAGGAGCTTGAGGTGTGATTTTGGCTATATATTTTGTTGTATTAGCTGACTGGATTTCAGTGTTTGCTATGTTCATAAACTGTTTGATAGATTGTGTCCTAAAAATTTTGCTTAAAAATCTAAAACATATGGTTCTTAATCTTTGTTGTCACAGAGCAGCTACAGGGAGTACCTAAAACTGAAAGCTAGATATGAGGAACTGCAACGAACTCAGAGGTGTTTAGTCTTACAACCATACCATAGCTTTGGACTTCCATATTAATTTGATAGGCTATTAGTCCATTTAGAAGTGTATACTCAACTTACTCCATGATTGTAATTACTAAAAGTATTTGAATAAGAGCAATTTAATGTGCAATCTGGTTTGGTCCTTTGATTCAACAGGAATCTCCTTGGTGAAGACTTGGGTCCATTGAACTCAAAGGAGCTTGAGCAGCTTGAGCATCAACTAGAGTCATCCTTGAAACATGTCCGCTCCACCAAGGTAACATGTAATGAAGCTTATATACTTATAGGTTTTATCTTGTTTGGAGGGTAAGTTTTGATTACTGCTTACATAAATCTTTGATATGTTTGAGTTTATACAAGTGAGAATTTCATACAATTGTTGAGCATGGTATATTTATTTTTTATCATTTGTTGCACATCTGTTATATTCTGAATTTTTAAGATAGCTAGGAATAAATATGAAACTAGAATGTTATAGTAAATAAACTCTTTTTTTCTGATTTAATCCCATCCATTAACCAGACCCAACTTGTCAGCAAATCTATCTTTTACAAAAGTTGTGTTCTTTTTAGAAGAGTTTTTCTTCATCAGTAATTTATTTAAATTACAATTTATTATTATCACCTTTGCTTAAATCTATTTGGGGGGTTTAAAACTGTCTGTTGAAGCTCATTAACCACAAATAATATTAGAAGTGGCTAGAGGAATTAGGGAAACAGTACTATATAATAACATCTTTATTAGAATAATTTCATTTCTACTTTAATAATACTGAAAATTTAGTCCTTTTTTCTAATTTATCAAAATTTGATTTAATTGGACAGTTGATATAAATTGAAAATTACCAATTTTCATATTAGATTTTAACAATGTTATCCAATTGGACTAGTTTTTCAATTTTTATAAAGTATGATGATCAAATTTTGATAAATTATAGGGATTAACTTTTAAATTTTATTAAAATAGAGGGATAAAATTCAAAATTAAACCAGGATAAAAAAAAATGTGAAAGTAGGCTATACTGTTTTGGTCAGTTTAATACCTTTTCTTGTCGCTGGGTTTCCTTCTCCCATTTCAACTATTAAGAAAAACCCTAAATCTTGCAGCCTCAAGCTTTTTACTGGTCATAGCATTCATGTACTAATTTAGACGATAAGTACACATGAATTAAGGATTTAGATTGTGGTTGTAGATGAGTTTTTGGTTGAATTCGCCATTTAAATCCTTATGGATTAGAGGTTTCCAGGAGAAGATGAAACTTAACAAAATCATAATCCATTTTGTTAGGTTTTAAGAGATATCATAGAGCAGTAATAGTGGGGGTTTTTTTCCATGAAAAGATTAATTTTATGGTATAACTAACTTGTCAATCCATCTCTTTCTTGATTTCCCTTTTAACTCCTAATAGCACTTTGTTTTATTTCAATCTTCTTTTGCAGACCCAATATATGCTTGACCAGCTTTCTGAACTTCAGAATAAGGTAATAAACCGAATTTTGGGTAACAAAAAAGAAAAAAAAATACTGCTAAAGTTTTTCTATGTTCTAAATTACTAACCGGCTTTTAAATGCAGGAACAAATGCTAATGGAAACTAACAGGGCTTTGTCAATAAAGGTAAAGTCAATATCTTAAGTTGTAAAAGTAATCATCAACTTTTTTACTGTATATGATATGTGAGTTTGAAAGGACAAAACTCAAGCTGCAGTGACGTAGCTTATCTAATCAAGTAACAAATTACGGTATATAAAAGTTACAAGCTGAAGTTGACATAGTGGTGATGGGATATCCATCTTAATTTAATTTGAATGAGTTCTACAAATTAAATCTGCCCTAGCTGAACTTAGTAATATAGTATGAGTAACCAGCCCTAAGCAAGTATTCCGAGAGGAGTCAGCCACAAGCTGATATCAAGTTGCTTGGAGGTTGGTTTGGATCATTTTAGTTACTTGCCTCTCTATGGGGCCACAAATCTTAAGTATAGCATTTTATTGAAGGTTTGATACCTAAATTCCCATAATCGGCTGAATACTTTTTCTTGTGTTTTATAGCTTGAAGAAGTTAGTGCCAGAAACCAGTTCCGAGTATCATGGGAAGGTGGTGAGCAAAGTGTAGCATTCACTAACCAGCAGGCTCAATCTATGGGGTTGTTTCAGCCATTGGAATGCAATCCAACTTTGCAGATAGGGTAGGATAAAATCCCCTTAATTCTTCTTTTTTCCCTTTCCCCATTCTATCATATCATTGTCCGTCCCAATGTTATTTAGACTCTTCATTTAGTATCCGTGTCTGATACTCAAATGTAGTACGTATTTGGATTTAACTGTGTACCCCACTTCTTAATCTCTTAAAACTCTTTGCTGGTGCAGGTACTGCAATCCTGTTGCTTCAGACCAGATGGCTGCAACAACTCATGCTCAGCAAGTCAATGGGTTTATCCCTGGATGGATGCTCTAAATTTTTTGGTTTCAGCAATGTGGTCAATGGCCACAAACTAGTAGCCAAAAATGCTTCTTGATGTTGGAAAATGTGTAAAAATAGTTTCAAGAGCATATGCATAATATACTGCATTGACATAAACACTACTGCAGTGACTGAATTTGCTGGTAAGACTATTGAGACCTTGAGCCACAGACAAAAGGCATGTGATTGATTAAGTTTATATATATGACAATGGAAGACTTGACAAAAAGCTTTATATATTAAAATTATGGTCCTTGCTTGCTTTCGCATTAGTTATGTGCTTAGTACACTACTATGAACATGTTGCCCGATTTGAGTTGGGGCATAATTGTTTGTTCTAGCCTGCACTTCTAGGGGTGATAATTAATGTTATTCTTAGATGGCTCATTGCTGCTAAATACCTTCACTTGTTAGACATCCATTTTCAGATATAAGAATAAATTATTAGCAAAATGACTGGATATTGGCTGAGTAGGAAGATTAGTATTTCAGGTGCATAGGACCTTGATTAGTATCACCCAAATTTTATGAGCTCTCGACAATGTTACGCAGAATGCAGTATCTTAAGTCTACAGGGGGGCGGGGGGGACTAATCACAACAATAAATTGTCTTATGATGTCTGTTGACTAAACTCATGGTAAGCTGATTTCCTATCTTGGCTATATTGAATGTAAATTATTCTGAAAACAAACTAATATGTATTTAAGCCATAGAAAGTAGAAAAAAATTTCCATGGAAAGAGGTTATGAAGTGTAGCTGGACAGTCAGAGCCCCCACTATCGTCAATATATCAAAAACAAACATGATACAACGAACGAGAAAACATATCAAAAAGACAAACATAACAAAAAAAGCTCCGATCGCGAATGGTAATGGAGCGGAAATAAATGTTGTTAAATTCACTAGATACATTCTATTTCATCATCCATTTTATTTCTCTACATAGATATAATTTTAATGGATATTAGATGTATCTATCTCCCTCTAGATATTTCATAATTCCTAAATAAATTTAATCATAAAATATATAATTTTTTTTGTAAGATATTATTACATTTTTACTATTTTAATAATCATATATGCAAGGATAATTGGACAATTTCATAGAGTGTGTCGAAGTAGAGCTGAATAAACAATTATCATAAACACTCTATACTCATAATCTTAAAATAATTCTATTTAGAATTAAATTGAACTTTGCCATCTCTGCTCAGAGAATTGCTTGAATCCACATAGGCATTCAATCAAAGAGCATCAAGGGCAAAGGTGACCCGCCAACAAGGGTCTCATAAGAACCAAGCTTACACAGAGAAGTGTCAGGCTCCAGATCAAGACCCTCCAACCGAGAGCGTTAATTCTCGTAGCACAAACGATCATACCTTGAAACACAAAGTAAGGAAAACAAAAAACTGCTTTAGTGAAGTTAATCTCTCATAAAGGAGAGAACAAAGGCCAAACATTGTTATTTGGGTAAGGGAAGGGGAAGGAAGAAAATGTTATTGTCGAAAAATAGGGATGAAGGTCCTCGAAGAATGATGAAGTTGAAATGGAGGAATGGAGAAGCGACGGTAATGAAAAGGAAAAAGAAAAGGATAGGGAGAAGAGGGGTGGCTGCGGATTCCATAGCAAAGTGAAGGTAGGGTTTTGGCTTTTTTTAAGAGATGGTAGAGAAAACTTTAAAGGAGAGTTGCTGTAAAAAAAGTTCGTTTTTAGATTCCAATCAACCTCAAACCAATTCTTTCATTTGTGATTACAATACCATGTTTGAGAGAAAATAAAATAAGGGAAAGCAACAAATGGTAAACTTCTCCTCCCTCTTTTCTTTTTAATTAGGAACCAAATAATATTTAGTCTTTGAATTTTTGATTCCTGAACTGTTTTTTTTTTTATCCTAATTAGTTTTGAAACTTGACAACTTTTTTTAAGGTATGATAACATGTCATTTTCTCAAAGTGTCACATCATTACATGAAAATTTTAAACATTTATATGAAATCTAAAAAATATAAAGAAATTACCTATTTTCTTAAAAATTTCAAGTGAAACAATACAATCTCATAGTCTCATGTCATCACATTTTAACATAATCTAAGTTTAGGAACCAAATTGGAAAAAACTTGTCAAATTCCCAAACTAATGTGAACAAAAAAACTTTAGGGCTAAATTGAAAAAAGTTGTCAAGTTCAAAGACTAAACGTTGTAAATTTTGATAAACTCAAATTATGATAAACTCAAAAGAAATGAAAATTGTAAAATTTTAAAATATAAATAACTTTTATACCCTTATTGTTATATTTTATTTTCTAAAAATTTTAATATGGAGTTTTTCAGTTTGATACCTAAACTTCTTTTTGCCCAATTTGATACCTAAAGTATATCGGTTTCCCAATTAGGTATCTAAAATATGCCTCTATTATATTTTTCGGTCCATTTAAACTTTTTTTAACTGAAAAAAATTATCATCATAATTAAATTGTAAATTAAAAAAAAGAATTGGAAATCATCATCGTCATAGGAAGACCAAAATGGTTGGTTTTTTTTCCAATTTTAATGCTGATTATTGTAATACCCCAGAATTTGGGGTTAGAAGTTTTGAGGTTGTGGTTAGGGTCATTGAATAGGTCGAGCACTTGAGTGGATTTTCGCGCTTTAATGTTAGAATGAGCCTATTGGTTTGGGGTAGTGAATGTGTTAGTTTACCTTTGGGTTCTGGGTTCAATTCCTCATGTGTGTTTTGAAAAATTAATTTAGTTTGGTTTTGCTTTTTAAATTTTAAAGATTTACTTTTAAAATTTGAAAGAGGATTTTTTTTTTTAGTTCCACGTTCTTTTCCTTTTACCTAATTTTTTTTCTTTTTGTTCCCTCTGTTATTTTTCGGTTCTTTCCCCAAATTTCAGTTCTTTTGATTTCTTGTTTCTTTCGTTTTACACTCACGTTACGTGTTGTCTATTAAGACTGATCATCCTCGTGTGTTTTGTTTTATTGGAGGTGAAGCGGGTAGGTTTTGTTCATAAGGGTTTATGATAGAATTGCTTCTGTTTCTATTATTTGTTAATTGAAGTTCTTATAGTTTAAGTTTATGTGTGAAATTGAGGTTTCCAAACAGTTTGATAAGAACGAATCATTTGATCCGTGGTGCTTGATATCGTGTTCTAAGGTGTGTGTTTTGAAACAGTTTAACTTCAGTATCGAATTGCGGTGGAATTTGATAATATCTTGTGTGTTTATGAAATTGATTATTTAAAGTATCATATTGTTACTAAATTGCATGAAATTCTGTATGTTTTGGCATAATTCTGGGTTACCAAGGGTTGGGGATCGTTTCGACATCAAAAGCATGATTTTTAGGTTGTTTCGGTGTGGTTTCGTGACCACAAGGGTGGCCACACGCCGTGTGCAATTGGGAATTTAGGGTTTTCAATGATTTTTGATACCATACGGCCTGGCCACACTGGCATGTCTCCCCACACGGGCGTGTGAGATCTCCATACGGTCGTGTCTCCTCTGCTCTTTATTTTTGGCACTTTTGGATAGTAAGTTACACGGGCTACTCACACGATCGTGTAACTTGGTCACACGGGCGTCTGTCTCCTCCATATGGACGTGTAGACCTCTACACGACCTAGACACTTCCATACAGCCGGGGCACACAGCCATGTAGCCTTATTTTGCAGAATTTTTGTTTTGAGTCATAAACTATCTGTTTTATGTTTCTGTGTAATCCGACCCTCGGTCAAGCCTCGGTAAGTGTGCTTGGGACTCGATTTAGTTTGGTTCGTGTATATATGTGCATCTATGGGCTTTAATTTTATTGCTCGTTTATGTGATGAATAAGTATGAGTTTATTATTGTTGTCGTAACTGAATATTAGAATACAAGTATAATCAAATTTGAATCTGTTCAACTGGAAATGTTAATGTCCGTTTCTGTATGTTGTCTGCGTAATTTGTGCATTGTTGCATAACATGAAAATTTTGGGATCTAGTTATGAAGAAAAGGACTTAGCAGTTTTAACTGCGATACTTTTGTATAGCGGTTTACCGTACTATCCTATACGTATATCAGCTCAGTTGTATACAGTTACTCAAGTGGCATAGTTTCACATTGTGGTGTGTAGGGTGGATGAACCTATTATGGTTCTATGTGGTGTGCATGGTGGACGGGCCTACCATAGCCCTTATGTGTTATGCTGGATGGACGAAGTGGTGTTTGGTTGGTGGGGTGGGATTTTGACTTGTGCATCTGTTCGTATCTGAATATACGTCTATTTGTCAGAACATTTTGTCTGTTTGTGTGAACTTTTGGTTATTGACAATATAGTTAATGTCATGTAATATGTTCTGGTTATTGCGTATGATTGGAACATCATTTTTTGTGATTTGATATTGTATTTGACAAACCGATTGAGACTTTCGTAAGTGATATTCTTATACATATGCTTGTCTGAAGTATTTATTGTGTCACTCCGTCTTTTGTCATCTATTCATGTTTCGGACTCACATTGAGCTCGCGTAGCTCATCTCTATAGTGTTTTCCCTTTCAGGTACATTCCATGTTTTAGAGCTGGACTTGGCATACCAGAGGTCTCAGAAAGATATGGTTTGATTCGGTTTAAGTAAAATCTTATAAGTTTTATACGGTTAATTTTAAGTCGGTTTGTAAAACGATTATATAAACTGTGGTACAAGTTTTTATGCTAGACTTTCGTAAGGTGTTATTTGGACTGAACTTTAGAAACTGTGGATTTTATTTCTTAATGTTTGACTCCGGTTTAATATTGTTTCAAACATAATGAACAAAAAGGTTTTCTTGGTTTAAATTAAAGTTTTTGTTTTTGCCATTTTTGGTGGCCACTGTAACCTTCGGGATTTGGTCTAAACTTCTAGGCCGGGTATTGGGGTGTTACAATTATCATATCCCAACTTTTTTTTGGGTTTTCATTTCTAGTCCTAATTTATATATATTTATCTATTTCATATATATTTTTAGATTTTATCTATATTTTTTGAATTTATTTATATTTATATTTCTAATTTTATTTTCATTTTTCATATATTTTTATATTTTTAAATTTTTATAATTTTTTCTGAATTTTTTATATGTTTATTTTCATTTTTATAATTTTTATAACTTTATATATTATTGATAACAAAATTTACATGTTTTTCTTTTCCAAAAGAGCGCTATTAAGATTCAAAATAGATATATTTCTTGTGTCATAAATATTTGTTTTATCTATATCAATTTTAGTATCAAGATAGTCTCAAGCCATATACTCAACATATGAATACACTTGAATTTATATCTACAATGTAAAGAGAAAAAATTACTTATCTTTTTGTACAATTTTTTTTAATTTTACATCTTCACAATCTTGAGTTAATATGCAAGTTATTTTTCAAATATTCATGTAATAGATTTAACCAAAATATTATTAATTATTTAATTCAAATATTTGTTAATAATAAAATTATTAAAAATGTTAAAATACATTAATATTATCTTTTATTTAATAAGGGTAATTTTATAAAGTATCATTATATTTACAGGAAAGTGTTGAGTATACTAATTGTATTATTTTTCTAGGATTTTAATTAATATTTTTCGATGTACACTAAACATTATAAAATAACTTTTCAACAATGACTTTCCCATCAATTACATTACAAAAAATCACATTTTATTAAAATCATAACACCTCTATATTTGGGTAAATAATCATATATATATATATATATAAATCAACATTTTAGGTAAGTTTAAGATGAATTCCTCATTTGACAGGTGTTACCATTCATTTGTTGACACGTTATCAATTTTAATTTTGTCATAGGTGGGACCGTTTGTATATAAAATATAATTTTTATGTCCCTCCTAATGTATGTGTGCTTAATTTTCCATTAGTTTTGGATTTATATAAAAATGTAATAGTCAAAATTAACATTGAAATATTAATACTTAACAAATAAGTATAAAAAATTTAAAAATTATCAATGCATAATATTTTTGAATTTATACGTAAAATATTTATGATTTCTTGTGATAAATATTAATACTGAAATATTAACACTCAAATATTAATTGAAATATTAATACTCAATGAATTTTAACACTCAAATATTAGTTAAAATATGAATTCCATGTGATGGCTTGATAGTAAAAGTTGTTCATTATCTCAGGTGTGACTTGGATTCGAGTCACGCTAGTTATTCGAGTTTTATCGTATTATTGTAATTAAAAAAAATTAGTTGAAATATTTTGTATTTATACATAAAATGGAAAAAAGAGCTTCTAAAAGAATATTGGCAGGGTGGAACATGGTTTTCAATTTCTATTGTATTAAAATAGGAAGTTTCTTCAATTTCAATTGATTGACAACAAATTATCACATTTTTTTGTCAATCAATGTTGTTTTGTTATCAATTTTTTAATTAATTAAAAAATGAAATTAATTTGCAGAGAGTAGAAATGTTCATGGGCCAGGTCATCCGACCCAATCGGAAGGTCCGCTAGAAAAGTAAAAGGGTTTGGGTAAAAATATAGGCCCAAAAAATTAGTTTAGAAAAAAAATAAGGCCCATTTTAAAAACAGTTTGGGCATTGGGTAAGATATTTTTGCCCGAGCCCAGCCCGACCCAAATTCATTAAATGACAAAAAAATCTGCTACTTTTTTGGTTATTTTAATGATATATTCTTGTTATTTTCTACCTACTTTGCTACCATTTCACTATTATATTGCTACTATTTCGTTGTTATTATTTGAATATTGTATAACACTTGTTTTATTGTTAATTTGTTCTTATTTTAGAGACATTTTCTTGTTAAGTTGCATCTATCTTAGTATTATTTAAGTATACATATTTTTTAAAATTTATTTTCAATTTGTTCAAAAATATTTATTTTAATTTTTTAGTATTTTTATGTATTATATATATTTAAAAATCATGTAAAAATAATATAATATAAAAATTAATATGAATGGGCCGAGTTGGGCCCAAATTTTAGCATTTTAGTCGCCACCAATCTTTTATTGAGGTGCGATTGGATCACCTAAAAATAGCTTTGGTCTACGAGTTTTAGAAAAATGGATCCGGGAGTCGGTTACGTACGAGGAAGGATTAGCACCCTCGTAATGCCCAAAATTGGTACCTAGTTAATTAATTAGTGTCTTAATGTCGAAAATTTAAAAATATGATCATTAATAAAAAACTTAAAAAACGTTACTTATTAAGACTCTTATCATTTCGGAGAAAGAAAATGTCACACCCAATGCGTTAGGGCATGACATTCTAATTCCTCAAAAATGAATTAGTCTAAAATACTCGTGTAATAAAATTTAAAAGAATATTCATTTGTTTAAGATTTATAAAGAAATCGCGGCCCAATATGTTAGAGCACAATTTCTCAAAATCCTAAACTTGGAATATTTCCTTTGTTATTATTTTTTTTTTAAAAATCTTTGTCTCGAGAAATCAATACGTCACATCCAATACGTTATGATACAACATATTAAATTCCCGACAACAAGCTTTTCATATTATTTTTTGATTAATGAGCAATTCTCGATTGTTAGATTTAACGAAGAAAATTGGAACCCAATATGTTAGGGCTCATTTTCCTTGAAAATCCTAAATCGAGTATTATCTCAATTTTGAAAATTTTAAAATCGAGTAAAAAATGATGTAATGCTACATTAAGTGTAAAATACAATAATAAATACAACAATGGCATAGAAATAAACGAAATTAATGTACATAAAAAACAACGACATGTAAAGTATTAAATGAACAAAATATAAATGAAAACATAAATCAATAAGCAAATGAAGGAAATAAACAAAAAATATATAAAGAGAAAAAAAGGTACAAAATATATACATGAAATTATAAAGAATAAAAGACATATACATGGGTTTACATATAAAATTTTGGACTATAGAATTTATAACAAAACATATATAATGCATTTATGAAAATAAAGAAAATATATAAATATACATATATATATATATATATATTATAACATATGTGTTAAAATATAAGTTTGTATTTAAGCAAATAAAAAACATAGACATGTGCGTGTATATATATATATATATATAAATATTCATTAGAAAAATATATAAATACATACATGTACATATATACAAAAGTAAAAAAATTGAAACTAAATATAAAAGTATATATATGTATATAAAAGTTAGGAAGTAAAATAAAATAAAAACATATGTATAAAATATATATATAAGCATACGTATACTATATATAAAATAATATATATATATATTACATAAAAACGATGCATGCATGAATATAATAATAATAATAATAATAATAATAATAATAATAATGATACAAGATTAATGATGCCACATAATAGTATTAATAATATTAAAATAATTAATTTAATAATAAAAACTAAAATAACAAATAGAGGATTAAATAGCATCAATAATCAAATACCAATGAATTTAAAACAAAGAGTATAAAATAAAAAAATATAAGGCCAAATAAAATGTAAACAAATTTGAAAATAATGAATTTGAAAATGAATAATAAGGGAAAAGAGATTTGAAATCAACAATATACAAATCAATAAATAAATTATACACAAATCAACAAAATAAGAACGCAAGAGAGAGAAATTTGAGTAAATACTCTTAAGAATTATTATTACTTCCCACTTCCCCCTCTTTTACAATGAAGGGAGAGGCATCTATTTATAGTTGAGCCTCCTCAAATCCAACGGTACAGAATAATTACATCAACGGCTAATATTAAAAGGTATCTACAAATTAAATCTCTAAGATTACAAAATCATATCTTCTAAGATTGCATATCATATCTAATATCATATCTAAGATTGCATATCATATCTAAGATTACATATCATATCTAAGATTGCATATCCTTGAAGATTATGTTTCCATATGCATCAAGCTTGTAGATAGACCTTCAACCTTTTCAAGTAATGGGTCATCTCGATCGGGCCAAATGATATAATTTTGGACTTTGTTTTATTATTTTGGGTTTATTATTTTTTATAAGCCCGGGCTAAATTGGCCTATTACAGCTGCCCCTCTTTGCTCATTATCGTGTAACGAGAACAGAGTAAAGACTTTAGAAATGACCAATTTTGCCTGGCCGTGCTAGACTTTAGAGCTCTTTTTCTTCTTCAAATAGCCTCATTCCTTCCTACTGTATCTTCAGAGGTATAGGAACTGGTGCTTCAACCTACTCCACTGCAATGCCAGGGAGTAGGATTTGCACGTTGTAGTTTTTCAAAATTTGCTATCTTTAATATGCTCCACTGCAACTCCAGGGAGATAAGACTTACAGCTTCAACTTTATATGCTGCAACTTTAAAGATGAATTTGATGCGATCTGCTCTACTGTAATTTTAGAGAGATTCTAATCAACTCTACCACAACTTTAGGGAGATGGGATTTGTTTATTTAGTCTGCCCCGCTGCAATTTCAGGGGGATAAGACTTGATTTCTTGAGTCTGCTCCACTGCAACTTCAGGGAGATAAGACTCGCTTTCTTGGGTCTGCTCCACTGCAACTTCAGGGAGATAAGACTCGCTTTCTTGGGTCTGCTCCACTGCAACTTCAAAGAGATAAGACCCGATGCGATTTGCTCTCTGCAACTTCAGAGAGATAAGATCTGTGATTTTAATCCACTCCACTGCAACTTTAGGGAGATAGGATTATTGGCTTTAATCTACTCCACTGCAACTTCAGGGAGATAAGATTTGCATCTTCAGTCTGCCTCACTACAACTTCAGGAGGATAAGGCTTGCTTACTTATTCTGCTCCACTGCAACTTCAGGGAGATAAGACTAGATGTGATCTGCTCTCTGCAACTTTAGATAGATAAGATCTGTGATTTTAATCTGCTCTCAGCATATTCCATCGTATTAAATTTCCCTTCCAGCCATTTGTACTTTTCCTCTAGCTGTTTTGGCAACTCATCATTCACTTTTTCTTTTCCCGCTATTTCATTGAAGTCAGGAATAGCCGTATTGACAAGGTTGTTTATGGGGTTAGAGCCTGATCCAACTTGAAAATTCATTGGCATTAAAGCACTGGCCTGAAACTGCCGAGGCCTAATGGTGACAGAGGATTTGCGCGGACATTCCTCAACTTGCTGAGGGGTAAATCCTGAAGGATAGACATGTCTCTCACTGTCTCCTTCTTCAACATTAAGCACGGAGCTTTTTCCTTTATCAATTCCTCCAATCAGCAACTGAGTCAACTTAGCCATCATATTCCCTTGAGATTCCATCATTTTGTCTATCAAATTTTGCTGAATCTTCTTGAGCTGCTCCTTCATTTGCTGCTGAAGCTGATCCTGCATTTCTTTTTGGAATTGTTCGAGCTTTTCTAATCTTTGGTCCATACTTCTTGATTTTGCTCGAGTACCGTAACGGTGTTTAGTTGATTGGTTGGTTTCCAGGTTAACTGAGGAATGATTTTAATCGATTAGGCTCTTTTAGTGGACTTTAATGCATATAATGTCATGTAATGCGAATGCATGCAATGAATGCATAAAGAGACGTTGATTCTAATTCAATTCCATTTAGAAAGCTTAACTAGAAAACAAATCTCTTTACATAAAATGGATATTTATACGGCCTTACCCTTATGGGCGGAGACATTCGATCCTCTTCTTCGAGCATTAAGATAAATCTCACGAACTCTTCAAAAAGACATCTCTTCTGTCTCCTTTTTACTTTGTCCGGGCCGCAACTCGTTGCTCACTCATCCTTGTGATGCTCGTTGGCTTCTCTTTAAGAAAGTTCAGCAGCTCTCGAATAATCTTTGCCATCTTGAATCCATAGTCGTGTAGTCCTCCATTAAACTATCATCCTTCTCTTACCACGTTTTCTTGGACCATATTAAGACAACCATATTGTCTTCCATTTTATCAAGAAACTCATTTTCTTATAACAAGCTCTCTATTTCGCAACTGAACGTGAATCAACACCTCTTTTTTATGATGAAAATGTAATGCAATCATAACAAAAAATAAATAGGTTAGTACAAAGCAAAAGCAAGCAAGAATAAATAAAATGTATATTCGGGTGACCACTAGGGGTTTGAAGTGGCTCTACCTAGGGTGAGCTCCTAAGGTCTTCTATATGCGGTTCGGTTCTGAAGTAAGGGTACCTGAACCAGCAGATTCCTCGATCCTCACCCATTATAGGCTCATACAGACCGAGTTCAGTTCAGGGGGATACATTTCTTTATGGCTACACGGAGATGAAAATCTCACGAAGACATAGGTACGAATGAATCTTGAAAGCGATCCACTATCCTGCACGGAGGTGAAAACCTCACGAAGGACTAGTTTCTCACTCCCACTTAGAGGGGTAAAATCATTCAACTCATGCAATGTATAATGCAAAGATCAATTAAGCAAGAAAATAATGAATGCAAAAGGATCTCAAAAAATTTTTGACATAAGACAGAAATTAATCAATTTTTAGAACCATTTCTATTTTTGAAAAAAATAAAAATTAGTTGTCGACTTTAAAAAATTGGGAGTCGCCACCAATCTTTTATTGAGGTGTGATTGGATTACCTAAAAAATAGCTTTGGTCTACGAGTTTTAGAAAAATGGATTCGGGAGTCGGTTACGTACGAGGAAGGATTAGCACCCTCGTAACGCCCAAAATTGGTACCTAGTTAATTAATTAGTGTCTTAATGTCGAAAATTTAAAAATATGATCCTTAATAAAAACTTAAAAAACGTTACTTATTAAGACTCTTATCATTTCGGAGAAAGAAAATGTCACACCCAATGCGTTAGGGCACGACATTCTAATTCTTCAAAAATGAATTAGTCCAAAATACTCATGTAATAAAATTTAAAATAATATTCATTTGTTTAAGATTTATAAAGAAATCGCAGCCCAATACGTTAGGGCACAATTTCTCAAAATCCTAAATTTGGAATATTTCCTTTGTTATTATTTTTTTTTAAAAATCTTTGTCTCGAGAAATCAATACGTCACATCCAATACGTTAGGATACAACATATTAAATTCCCGACAACAAGCTTTTCATTTTATTTTTTGATTAATGAGCAATTCTCGATTGTTAGATTTAACGAAGAAAATTGGAACCCAATACGTTAGGGCTCAATTTCCTTGAAAATCCTAAATACAAGTATTATCTCAATTTTGAAAATTTTAAAATCGAGTAAAAAAATGATGTAATTCTACATTAAGTGTAAAATACAATAATAAATACAACAATGGCATAGAAATAAACGAAATTAATGTACATAAAAACAACGACATGTAAAGTATCAAATGAACAAAATATAAATGAAAATATAAATCAATAAGCAAATGAAGGAAATAAACAAAATATTAATTTATTATAATTCACATTATATAATTTTCAATTCTTAATTGATTTGACTATAAATAAAATTTAGGTAGTGTTTGGAAAATCATCTAATGATTAGATTTGGATGTAATTGTTTATAATTAAAGAAAGGTGACAAGTTTGGATAACCATTATAATTGGTGAGACTCATCGAATTGGATGCATTTGGAGAACCATAATTACATTTCCAATTTTAAGGGAATGGTGAGAATTGAAGTAATTACAGATAATTACACCCAAATCTAATTTTAATTTTTTATACAAGTTATAAAATTATATTATAAGCATGACATGTATGAGTGTTTGGGATGGTTATAGCCAAAAAATTTATATTATAAATCCTAAAAATTATATTATAAAATAATGCGTATTTTATAAAACTTGTTATAAAAAGTAATTTACATATTATAAAAGTTTTATAATATATTTATTTATAAAATTTATGGTCTATGTATGGACCTAACTTATTTATGTATCCATGTATATTATAAAACAATATACTTATTCATAAAAAATGTTAATAGTTTTTTTATCATAACTTATTTATAAAAATAACTTTTAAAAGTAATGGCAAAAAAAAAATACAATTTAAAAGTGCTATGAAAGTTTTGGACAATTTATAGAACATGTAACGCCCTGAATAATAATTTATTTATGTTTCTGTAAATATTTACAAATATGTATTTGCTTCAGTGGCTAAGTGTTTTAGATGTGTGTTTGAGGTCTTGGGTTCAAGTCTCACTTTTGCCAAATTTTGTTATTTTTCTAATCCTAGCCTTACCATTGTTGGCTTATATAAAATTGTCTGTTAATCCACATTAGAATGAGCCTATTGGTTTGAGTGGTAAGGAGTTAGTATGTTGGAGGTCTTATGTTTGAGTCATTGCGTGAGCATGGACGTTATTTTTGCTCGGTTGCATGATAGAGTTTTGGTAAAGCTGAAATTCCGTAGTAGTGGTGAGTTAGTGGGTTAGTGGCAGAAAAATAGGGGATATGGGTATCTTTTATTTTATTATTTTTTCAAAAATTTCTCTCTTTCCAGAAAAGAAAACTGACGTCAATTGTGTTTTGCTTTCCTCCACTCTTTCGTTTTTCTTTTCTTTTGTTGCTTCCTTTTATTCTGTTTCGATCTGTCGTCAAATATCTATATTTTGCTTCTCTGTTTTCCCTTGGTTGTTTGGTAAGTGGGATTTTAGTGTTTCTGTAGTTTTCGATTTCCAAATTGCCGTTTGGAACTTTATTTTCTGTTTTGGCAACAGTGAATCATGTAGAACAGGGGTCTCCTCTTGCGAAATCGTAGTCGAAATCATTCGGGGTGTTGGGATAAGTGATGAACGCTTGAATTAAACTATTGTTGGTTTCGTGGTTTCAGTTTAATCATGAATTAATGTTGATTTAGTGAGTTTGGTTTGTCGATTTTAGGTGATGTGTGGTTCGGGAGTGTTTTTGCATCAAAACCGTAACAGGTGTGTCTCCAAAACGTAAAAAATCGAGCTTCGATGAAATTCTAAAAACTATGTTGTCAACGCCACACGGGCGTGTGCCTGACCGTGTGGTTGGTCGTGTGCGAGACACGACCGTGTGTTTGACGAGGGCATGGCCGTGCGCAAGACATGGCCGTGTGGTGGTGTGAGTGTGGTCGTGTGAGCCACACGGCATGCCACACGGGCATGTGGGTTTTGGCCTTTGCCGTGTGGGCCATACGGGTGAGGCAAATCTGGGCATGTGGCCCCACACAGGCATATGGGCCCATATTTCTGAAACTTTCCCTAGGGTCACACGGTTGGTTCTGATCAACTATGGGCCTACTGTAGGGTCGGTAAGGGCTAATAAAACCCTAAAATGTATGATTTGATATTCTGATAGTCTGCCTTGTGTAGGATATCGATATGTATATCTGTTCTGTTTAAGTATATATGCTATTAGTATGTGAGCATGTTATGCATGATATTATTGTATTTGTTATTTTTGTTTCTGTGATTGGGGTGGGTTTGTATATGTGGAGGAAGTGATCTGTACGGCGACACTTCACCTATATTCCGGCAGCTTGGCTGCATATTATCTGTAATGTGTCGCATCGACACTATATGGTGTGTAGGGCTGGGTGGGTGTTTTTAACCCCACATGGTGTGATGGGATGGTCGGAGATGGTGTATAGAGGATAGGGGTAAAATTTTGCATATCTGTACCGCTTATCTGATTATGTTATCTGTATCTAAAATGGACGTAAATTCAAATCCATATCTGACCGTATATGAGATTTTAGTATGTATTGCATGTCTAACTCTGTTGGGTTACACACTGGGTTTACGAAAACTCACATTTGTTTGTCTGTTCTGTTCAGGTAATCCACAGACTTAGGCGGATCGGTATGGCGGAGCCTCTCGGTGACCACGAGTTTGTAAACGGTTTATGATTATGTCTTTAATTTAATATAAGGCTTATTATGGGTGTTTTGTAATAATTGGACTCTCCGGACTATTTGTTTCTTATTTTGGGATTTGGATTTTCGATTTAATGTTTTATTTGTGACAGACATCTAAAACTTGGTTTTTACTAAAACAAAGGTTTTCCAAAATTTCGAATGGAGTTTTCGAAAATAACGTTTTCTATGATCTCCGTTGTAAATCACGTTTTGGCAAATAAAAAAATAAAACAATGCTTTTGACAATTGATATAAGCAAATATGAGTTAAAAAGCTGGGATGATTTATCGTTATGACTTGGATTTCAAAACTCTTCTATGTGACATCTTCGGATTTGGCCATAACGTCTAGGTCGGATTTGGGGTGTTACAGAACATTTTTATAAAGGTTAAATATTATAAAATTTATATTATTTTGACTTACTTTACATATCATAAAAAGTGATATAACCTAAGTATTTCTCCAAATTAAGTATATATAAGTTTTTATAATTAAAGGTACAAATTATTTAAACTATGAACCTAAATATTATAAAGTCAATGCTAATTATGCAAATAGAAAATATTTTCCTATACCATATCGCAGGGTATGATACCATTTAAGATGCTGGACGCAAACACCATAAAGAAATCGCGAACTTTTTAAATTGACACGTTCAAGGCTTCCAAATGTGGTTGAGAAGAAAATTATTGTTCTAAAAAAAATATTTTTCATATTAACAATATCACCTTAGTATAGCATAAAAAAATTGGATTGTACTAGTATGTTACATATTTTATAACTTCAATCATAGGTAGAATTGAGATGATCCATATATTATACTTTGAGGAGTATATGGAAGAAGGGATCTTGATAATTTTAATGTTGCATATTCAAATTCAAATCTTGATGAACTAGGTCAAGAACTAACAAATTGTTATAAGAAACATATGTTAAATATTAAATATGGAATAACCCAACAGATATGCACTAGAGCAATTGGATAAAATTCCATATGATGTTTATTCTTCTTGCTAATTTTATTGGTAATCGTAGTATCATCTACCTTTTAGGCTAAAATAATAAATATGATGAGTTTTTAATTTTTGTTACTTGTTTAGAAATTATTTTATCATACTAATAATTTTTATAGTAATTAGTATTTTTAAAAGTATAAATTATGTTCTTGTGTAATTACAATTTATACTACCAAACATACATAAGAAATTATGATGTAATTACACTCAATCGGCCAAAAATGTTTAAAGAATAACAACTTTTGATAATTACAAGAGACTATAATTACTACCAAATAATTACACATTTATTCAATTACTCTATACTATCCAAACACACCCTTAATAAAAAAATATGTGAAATTAAATCGCCTACTATAAATTGTTGTATATAATATATAATCATATATGTTATATATTATATAAAATATTTTAAAATAAAATATATATTATTAAATTTTATATTATTTATAATGTATATACAAAATCATATATATATATATATAATGAAAAAGAAAAACTAATGCAATATAAGAGAGGTATTTATATGTAAATATTTATAAATTTTTCTAGAAAGAAACGTTGTGTCTTTTAAAGAGGCACATAGGTATATTTTAGTACTCTATATATAGATACCAAAAAAGAGAAATTAGAGATGGAATTGAGTTCTAAGAGAATGACACTATTAAAATTATATTCTTTTTTTTCTTGTGTGTGCCTTTGGATTTTATTCTGGTTTTAAACAATTTGTAGTGTAGTACGAATTGTTCCATTTGAGTAAAGGCTGTAACGACCCGATTTTCAGTGGTGTCAGAAAATGCAATTTTGGAACCTTATTTTTATAAACTGAGTCTGTAAATATTAAATAGGAATATTTGCGAAGGTGTTATAAAAATTTATTGAAATTCAATTAAGTAAGTTAGTCAAAAATATGGTTAATAAAGGCATGGGGACTAAATTGTAAAAGTTCAATCGCTATAGGGTTTTAATCAAGAAAAAACTTAGGGACTTAGATAACAATTATCCAAAGGACTAAAATAGTTAATAAACCAATTTAGAATAGATATTAGTGGATGGTGATGGTGGATGTCATTAGATTAGTTAATTGATGATTAATGTTTAATTAATTAAGATTAAGTTAATTAATTAAGTTTAATTATAATTAAACCTAGTATATAAGTGAAATTTAGTGGGAAAAGATGAAAAAAGTCATCATCTTCATCTTTCACCCACTGTCCACCATCAAAAAATCGAGGTTAAAAGCTTCAAACCTATTTTAACATTTGGCTATCAATTTCAAGTCCTTAGCCATTTTTCTTTGATTTTTATAGATTTTTTATCATGTGAGCTTGATTTAGCCCATGCATCAAATTTGTTCAATTGGTGAAATTTTGAGAAGTTACCATTTTTTAGAAATTGAATAATTAGGCTTGAAATTGATAGAAATTAAACTTAGATTATGAAAAGGACTAAATTGTAAAACTTAATAATCTTGATTGTTAACATTGTTACATTAGGGGCCAAATTGAAAATGAAAACCTATTATGAAATTATGATAGAAATAGAAAGTATAAGGTCTGTAAAAAGTAAATATGAAATTAGATTTTAATCTAAAGCTTTATACTGAAAGTTATGTTTGTCTTGGATTTAGGGACTAAATTGAATAAATTAAAAAATATACTTGAATTTATTTTTGAATTTAAATTTATGGAAATGATATTGGTTATTTTTTTGTGTTATCGTATGTAGCTAACGCCGACGTTGGGCCATTAAGAGGGAAAGGAAAAGCAAGATTTGTCGATGAGTGACACGAAATCCCAGTTTGTACTTTTATGATTCGAGATCGAATTATTTGTTTACATATACATGTTAAATGAATAATTGAATATTGAGGTGATTATATAGTGATAGTATGAATTGTTTTTTGAGATTGATGTAGAATATCAAAATAGTGGACTAAAATGAATAAAATAAAAAATAGCATGAATTAGTTGGAATATGATGTGTGATATGGGAATTGGATGAAAATATGTTGCATGACATGAGATATTTATGTTTTGATAATAAATTGGATTGTGATTATGAACGTGAATTCAGAAATGGTATATGTATTGAAATGTAAAATGAAATTGAACATTGGTACCCTATTAACTAGTTGAGTTGAGTCGAATATAGTTGGCATGTCATAGGATTGGCTTGTGTACGAGATTATGTGCTTATGCTCTAAGATGCGCTTCGTGCGCTAATATGCACTATACGTGCCAATTTTCCCTACTTCAGTTATCCGATGATGCACTTTGGTGCCAGTTGGTTGGACGATCCGTGTATCCATCCGAGTTTGAGTCAAGTTAATAGGGTTATAAATTGTAAAGTTGATAAATGATACCAAAATGAGATCATATGATGCTATGGAATCCATTATATATATATGTGTGTGAATTAAGATAGAGAAAGCATGTAACCTATTATGCAAATAAATTGAAAACGAGCCCAGAGGGCCGAAACGGATGTGAATGAGTTAAGCGGCTCTAAAAAAGGGATTCAAATGGTAAGTTATAAAGGTAAATTATATTGACTGGATATGGAATTAGATGGCATGATGTTAAAGGTATATAAATGTATGTTTGATTCATGATTGGTATTGAATATGAATTTAGTATAAAGATCAATACTTGACAAGTAGAATACATTGATCAATTCTTCACATAAGGAATGAATTAAGTTGCTAATTGCCATTTGCGCACCCAAATATGTTTATGATATGAAATAATTTTGCTTGATAGGATATAAGTTTGATAGGCAAAGTATTGTATTCATTGTGATCAATTGCTAATGTTGATGTTACATTATCTTGAATCATAAAATTACCACTGAGTTTTATCATTTAACATACGTTTTGTTTATTCCGTGCACAGGTATAGGTAATTCTCAAAGCCCTGGGGGGTGAAGTCAGCATTTGGATTGCAACTTCCAACTCAACCAAGTTTGTACAGCTCTTTCATTTTGTCAAATGACATGTATCTAAGATTATTTAGTCCTAATTTGGAAATGGTCAAATTGTTGTAAATGAGTTGTGGATATATGGAAATGGTATTGGTCATGCATGAAAATGATTTTAGTTGAATTGAGATTATATATTAAACTATCACATGTGTAGGAATGGTCATTTTAGAGCCTTAAGGCCAACCATTGTTGTCATATGTTAGCTTGGAAATGTATGAAAATGTTTGCTTAGTGGTTTATTGAGAAAGTCGCGACTTCACCCCTTGAATGTTGTGACACCAACCCTCATCACCGCAGCGTCCCCTGCTTGATGTCACGATGTCAACTTTGTAATGTTTTAAAAACTTTACAATTTGGTCCTCAGGTTGGAAAGCTTGCTCATTGTCTTCAAGGTTGTGACACCAAGCCATGGAAGTCGTGACACAAGCTTGAGAAGTTTCAAAAACTTTGTAGTTTAGTCCTTGTCAGGCCCGAGATAGTTATGAGCTTTTGTAAGCTCGTATATTACTCGTAAATGATTATATATCATATCATACACATGTAATACTCGTATCTAAATGTTTAATGGTTAAAATTGAATATATTTTATCATAGTTTCTCCGATAATAAATGTGGCATCCTGTGGCTTAGACCCGACGATTGGGTCGGGTATGGAGTGTTATGAAGGCATTGTATCCTTGGAATAGTGCTTCCTGATTGTCCTGCACAATAAAGGGGGGAATAAATATTATGATAGTTTCCTAAAAATGCCTTGCCCTTGCCTTTACAAAATATCAATTTCGAATCCAATCAATTTTTTTATACAACAACTAAGAACAATTATATCTCACATAGATCTCGAAATCGCAAAGCCACAAGGCACAACCTATCAATATCGAGAAATTCGAACAATTTAACGAACTCAATTATAAATGTTAAATGTAAATATCTTCTTTCAAGTAAAAGCCACTACAAATTATTAAATGATCATTTTAAGTGAATGCGTGATTTTTTTTAAAGTGTGGATTGGTTTTAAATTTTTAATATTAATTTGTTTTAAATGCATAGGAAAATTTAGTCCAATGGCTATATGAGTTTTAAATTCAAAATTCTATTTAAATTTTATTTTTTAAAAGAAAATGTTTCGTTTTCCTACTAAATATTATGTTGGTGGCAAATTATGATCTTTCACAAAAGATCATTAAGTATTTATTTATGTATTATCATATGTTCTTATGTTTTTTGATTGAACTTGAGATAGATGTTTATATGTATGTATATGATAGTAATGTTGACTTGCATTTGAATTAATGTGTCCAAAATTATTTTGAGATAGACATTTATATGTATGTATATCATTGATTTGTTTTGTTTTGTTTTGTTTTATATGTGAATCGAGATATGTATTATAAGAATCATTATTTTATAATATTTATGATTAAGGTATATTATTAATATATTATTAGATTTATGCTACTGGCATTCTTGATATATAAGATTTCAAGAAAAGAGAATTCCATATTATGAACACTTTAATTTTTTTGTCAAAATATAAAGTGCATCATTTAAGAAGATATTAATTTGGGTGAGAAATGAAATGATATTCACTAAGAGTTAGTGAATTGAGAAAAACTGAATATTAGTGGAACGAATCATGTCATGCCTTTTGTTCAAGGGTTGTCTTAAAAAATTATAACTAGATCTCCCTTTTAAATATTAAACTTGTTGTGAAGCAAGTTGAGATCAAAATTTTATTTTGACTTCTGAATTGATAAACTCTAAGGAAGATAATAGATAACTCGAAGTTACGGACTACTTGAAATCTTTTGTTTTGTTATTAAAGTATAGGTGTTTAATTTACTTGGAATACATAAGGTGGATGTATATATATGTTGATGACAACGACAAGGCAAAACAATTTGAAGAAGCAAGAATCAATGTCTTCGTATTGTTACTTTTGAAAGCATCCATTAATATTTATCATTATTTAATGCATTAAATTTAATGAGATTTTAACCAAGAGTTACAAATTCACATGTGATTCATTCATCATCTTATGAGGTAACCATATAAAAGATATGGGGAAAAGGGTAAAATAAAACTTGAGCAATTACCTACATATCAGAGGTTAGACCTATTAATTAAGTCATTGTTCGCAATAACTATAGGATGTTACATGCATTGTCGCAATAACTACAGTTAATTATAAATCACAAAACCATTATCATAGGAAATTTAAGTATAATTCACATTCATACCATGCTTACATAAACATTTTTGGGTCTCATACAAGCTTATGAAAGCTCTTTTGCTTACTTGAGGTCGAATTAAGACCAAATTATAAAGTTTATAAATTTTTGGGCCAACATTGTGATATCATGGCTTCCACGTCGCGACATCATCAATCAGTGAGTTACATCGCGACTTTAAACATCTCGGCATCGCGACGTCACTTATTGTTGGTCTATGTTGCAACGTCGGGGACTCGTGGTCGCGACATCGATGTTGCTCCTGTTTTTGGCAATGAACACCTAGGTACATTTTTCATGCTTTATATCTTTCCACAATCAAAACATCATCATTCCATACCAATCTATACCAATTCAAGCCTATGAACATTTAAGATCAAACATTCAATATGGTACAAAAAAATCATAATTTAGGCACATTTAAGCCATTTATCCGTCTAATCATGCCAACCTATCCCGTTCAATTTCAATACATTTATACTTATGCAATTTGAGCATCAAGAACTCATATAACATTTTCATGAACCAAAAAAAGAGCATAAACTAACTATATTTCATATCTAACATTCAAACATACCATTTTCAAACCATGTATCAATTTATCTTACCCAACTATTTCAATTTGCAACCTTCAACATGTCAGACTGAAGCAAGTTCAAGATCGTCATTCTTAATAACATCAAACTTGGCCAAACCATGTATCAATTGGGCTATATGTCAAGCTTAACATACAAGTTCAACCATTACCACATCTACCACATAACTAGAAACTAAAAACTGACCATTTGCACAACAAGGTGCCCTTTTACACATGCCACAATGTTTAGACTCAAAATGAATATAATTCTACTGTCTTGCTGATAGTGTGTGCTTCGTGCTGATTTGGCTCAGCAAGTTCTGCAAGGTGATGATCTACAAGTAGGGAAAAAACTAGAGTAAGCATATAAATGCTTAGTAAGTTCAAATGGAAAATACTATGCTTGGCATAAGTTGGCATATACATGTTTAGTAAGTATACATATACATGTTAGCTAACTTGGCATAAGTTTAGCTAGAACATGACACTTTAAAACATCAATAAGGTGAGCATATACATATCTATGATCATTAGACATTATAAGCAACTCAAAACATACCAATTCATATCACTTATCTCAATGTCATATTCAAATTAACAATCCATGAGATTATACCAATTGCACTATTCATCGTACCTTTCCACTACAATTTAGAACTTGTATACAATTATTAATTAACATCAATACATATATGGAAATGTCACTACTTTCATCAAATTTGTATAACCAATTCAATTCACTTACCTTATACTTACCACTCTATCCGATTATGGACTCTACCGACTCATTCACATTCAATTCAACCCCCAAGGCTCGTTTTCAACTCATTTCACAATAATTGCATACTTTCTTTATCACTATTCAAATATCAACCTATTTCATTCCATAACATCATATAAATTCAATTCAGTATCATTTGTCAAGCCTACTATTTATAACCCCTATTAACCTAACACGAATTTCAAGATGAATATACGTATTAGTCAATCTGCATCTTAATTCGGCACCGCAATGCACCATCGAATGAGCTGAAGGAAAAAGAATGGCACATAGTGCATTATCGGGAAAGTCAAAGTAAGTACTAGAACACAAGGTGCATCATCGGACGAACCGAAGCAATTGGCACATATAGTGTATCATCAGATAAACCGAAGCAGTCATATTGACACATAAGTGTATCATCAAATAAATTGAAGAAAATATACTTGCACACATAGTGCATCATTTGATAAATCGAAGCAAATATATTGGCACATAAGTGCATCATCAGTTAAACCGAAGTATTAACCCGTATAGGGTAACCAAATATCCAATTCATCATATAGCTCAATTTACATTTAATCATTTTCAATTCATCAACCAATTCATCATTTAACTACATAACATATCATGTTTCAGCCCAATTCAAAGCCAATATCATATATTCATCAAGTTACACTATTTTCTATTATATTCAATTTAGTCCTCTATTTCAATAACCAATCTCAATCATAGCAATTCAATTCAAATAATCATTTTCAACTCACCTCATTATCATACTACGCAAAACAGTATGAATTTGCAACAATTAAAGTGATCCAAATTATATAAATACAAACTGAAAGCTCACATCACTCGTCATCGGCTCTTGCCTTTCCCTTCCCTCTCGACGGCCTGACATCATCTTTAGCTATGAATAATAATTAAAAAATGACATAGTATCAAATTCTATATCAAATCATATTCAAATACAAAGTGAATCAAATTTTTTAATTTATTCAATTTAGTCCCTAAACCTAAAACAAACATAACTTTCAATCTAAGGTTTTAGGTTGAAATCCGATTTCACATTTACTCACTAAGGACCTCCTATTTTCTATTCCTACTAGAATTTCATAACAGTTTTTCATTTTAACCAATTTGATCTCTAATGTACGAAACTAACAATTAAGCTTTACAATTTAGTCATTTTTCTTAATCTAAGCTTAATTTCTATCAAATTCGCACCAAATTCATCCATTTCTCAACTATGAAAACTTTAGAAACTTTAATAGTTTTGCATATTGATACATAGACTAGCTAAATCAAGCTCTCACGATAAAAAAATCGATAAAAATCAAAGAAAAATGGCTAAAGACTTGTAATTGATGGTCGAATATCAAAAAGAGTTTTAAAGTTTTTCTTCCATGGAGGACGACATGAAAGGTTGAAGAAGATGATACTTCTCATCTTTTTCCACTAACATTTTTTTATGTATATTATGATTAACTTTAATTAAGTTTGATTAATTAGCTTAATCATGGTTAATTAAGCTTAAATCTTTAATTAACTTAAATTTAATGAAATTTAACATCACATCCACTATCATTCATTTAAAATAGGTTTATTTTCCATTTTAATCCCTTTAATAATTGTTATTTAAGTCCCTAAACCTTTTCCTAATTAAAATTTTATAGCGATTAAATTTTTACGATTTAGTCCCTAAGCCTTAATTAACTATTAATTTGGCAAAATTACCTGACCAAAATTTAATATAACAATATATTATACACATAAATATTAACAAACTCTATTTATAGAAACGAGGTCTTGAAATCATAATTTTTACATCATTTGAATTTTGGATCGTTACAACTTGGGTCTCTCCTATATTGGGTTTAATTATATATGCTTCTTGAACTTTTAATCCAATACTTTATAATTTAATCCAAGCCAATACTTGTATTCTATTTCCCAAAATAAATATAATTTATTCTATTAATTTTAATTAATTAAATTAACTAAATTAATTTTCAATTAAGTAATTTTCTCAACTCAATTCTAATTTTGTTATAGTTATAATAATTTTACCATAAAAAGAATCTATGAGAAAATATATTTAATTTACTTAATCAATTGGATTCATAATGACTAATTAATTCAATTTCATTTTGCACTTCAATTATTTAATTATAATTAATTAAACAATAATTCAAAAATCTTAAATTAATTCTTAAGTCATTTCTATATTCAGTGAGAAAAGCACATTCATTTGTTAATGCGTCATTTCTCTAGCTTCATCATTTTCAATTGTTTTTGTTCTTTTGGTTCTACATGCAATTCATTTATGGATTCAACGAGCTAGCGAAGGGACCGATCAGACATATATAAGTAGGGCTCAAATGAGTTATAATTAAGTTCTAGTTTTTTGCCTATTAATTATAAACTTATTTAGTCACGAAGTCATTTCAGTATAATATCATAATTGAGCTCTCCCTAATTATTTACGATTACAAAAGTTACTAAATGTGTCACAAGTATGTTACCCTCATAGGATATCCTTAATTTTTTTGGGATAAATTCGTTCTCCCAATATTATCATATTTTATCTCATGGTAATCATTACATCTTCCTTCGCAAAAAGTCAATTACTATCAAATAGTAATCAAGTCATTTATCACAAATACAAAAGACTCGTGGTCATGTTTACTTTTCATTTATCATGTAATGTTGATGAGAGGATATCATTTATCCTTTAGTTGAGTTATGAATTTCATGATTGTGAATGATGCTACATATTGCAGAAGTCGTATACCCAATACACCAACTTTCAAATTCTCATTTATTTGAACTCGGACTTTTACTTACATTAAAGTACGAGTCACGCATACATAGTCCATCATCGATTCAGAATTATGTATGTTATACTATGAACATCACTAGTGAATAAATCCATAAACAGATCTAGGATTTCTTCTACTTGGATACTATCCAATGTACTGTTAGTCCAATCAATCACATCTATGTCTCTATCTTTTGGGAGTCATCTACTCTGAAGCTCAAGACAAAGCATCTCCTTAATTGAACTTAATAAATGACATATTAGTCTTTCAATTTGATTGCTCATTTCCAATTAGACTAAGGACGCGTTTAGATTATTTATTAATATAAGGTATCTTTTCGTATTACGATCCGACCACATAATATCGCTTAATATTAGTTAAACGTTAGGTAATCAATGAGTCAATATTTGCTTCCATTTTGCTTTGCATGCAAAAACTGTTGAGGACATTATACAAAGAATATTAATGTAAACAATGAATTATTTTATTAACTAATTTATTCAAAAAATACAAGTGTGCAAACCAAATATACTGTACTTAGGGCACGGGATCCAACAATTTGATGACGCGTAGTGGCGGTGGTGCATAAGGATACGGTGATAGGTTAGCTGAGGACAATTTACTGATTTTTGTTTTGAAAATTCCAATTGCTAATCCCTCGTTCTCTATTGCATGTTGTTTTATCCTAAAATTTGAGAGTAGATGGCATGAAACATGTCAACCTTGCAATCATTGTACAGTTGGCCAAAGAGTACTGCTACATCACTTGCCCCAAATAGTTAAAGGCACCAAAATGTAAAATTATGGGTTTTTTTTGTAAATTTTCCTTTTAACTTTTTTTTTGCAATTTTTGTAATATTTAATATTTTGTAATTTTATGAAATATAATAAAATTTTTATACATTTAAATATATAAATTCAAAACATTAAATTATAGAAATGAGCTTAAATACAGAATTTTATTCAATATTAAAATAAAATGGAAATAACCTATAAAAGGACCCATTAACCTAAATTTGAATCAAGTTTTAAACTTTCAATCCTTTAAATTTATTAAATTTATATTAAATATTTTTAATAAAAACCTTAATACAATGCATTATTTTAAAAAAATGGTAATTGTTTTTCTATACAAATCTATCAACCTCTTGTTAGTATTTTATAAGACATTATTTTGCATATTAAATTTTATTTGTAAAAATCCGTAATTACAATATCATTTTCTAAAACATTGGTAATTCCTTTTACAAATCTATAAGTATTTTTTAATTTTTTTATAAAATAATATTTTAATTGATATATACAATAAAACTCATCTATTGCATTGGTATGCAAACTAGTTTAATAAATATAAAACAATAATTTGTAATTAAAAATATTTTTACTAATTTATTAATTTTTATAAATTTTGTTTTCAATATTATATTTTTCATAATTTAATTAGTAAAAATATATTTTATAATAACTAGTAAAAATGTTACCTTATTATTTGTTTATTTATAAAAGATATAAGGAAAAAGATAAGAAATACAAGGAAAAATAGAAAATATATATATTTAAGTATTTTTATGAGCTAATAAAATTTACTGCTTTTACCGAAGAAAATTACCAAAAATAAGAAAAAGAATAGGAAGAATGAAAATATTTTTCTATTAAAATATAAACTTTAATTTATTTCAATATATTTTATAATTTTTTATTAAATATTAATTCCAATTATAATGTAAACTATTTTATTTTTATTTATTTCAATGATAAAGTTAGAAATTAGAAATATTTTTATAAAATTGATACAATTAAATAATAATATATTATGGCATATCCATGATGTACGTAAACAAAATTTATGTAACAAATATATTTATTTAAAAATAGGTTATTATTTAGTACACTGATAGTATAATTTTTTATTTCATAACCAAATTTTAAAAAATATCATGCGTCTCCATAGTGCACAAAACTAAATAAAAAAAATCTAAAAAGAAAAAGGCAAAGAAGAGAGACTTTTGATTCCATGGTACCCAACACTAAATAAGAAATAAATCTAAAAGAGAGAGGGTGATTTTTGTTACTTGTTTTGGGGCTTTTAGGTTAGGGAGGGAGGCAAAAAGGGAAGGGAGAATAAAATGTCAAAAAATCGTGGTTGTCGAAGTGGCTAAAGATGACAGAATGTGTATGGTAACTTTAAAATCTTTTTATAGATCTACCGCATTAGGAGTCGATTTAGAGAAAACTAATAAAAGAATCGGAAAAAAAAATGTTGAAATCATCCAAATCTGAAAATTTGAGAAAGAAAGGTCACCAGATGATGGTGACACATGGTGATTGGTGCGGCGGTGCATGGTGGTGAATTATGATTTTCTGAAAAATAATGGTCGTTAATCCTTTTCAAAGTGAGAGGGAGAGAGCATTTGAGGGAGAGAATAAACTAGAGAGGAAAAAAAAAGTCAAAAAGAAAAAAAAATTATATATTCATTAAAAATTAGTATATTTATTGAAGTAATATGAATATACATGTTACCTATTGAATAATAATTATATTTAATAATAATCATATTAAAATTTAATAATGATAATTATTTATGTAAAAAATTTCTATCCAACCAAACTAAAGCTTTATTTTATTATAATCATATTCCATACACCATTATTGCCATGAAACCGGGTCGGATTCGACTTATGTCAGCATTACAAATCTTCTAGATGCAAAAAATATATCAGTATGAATGTAAGGAATATTAAGAAATGATAAACTACATAATTAGTCACTTAACTTTAGCATGTTTTCATTTTGGTCATTTAAATCAAAACTTTTCAAATACAGCACTGCAATTAGATAATTTTCTTTTTTAATCTCCCAACTTTAGTAATGTTTCATTTTGATCAGTCGTAATTAATTTAGATAACAACAATGTTACTATACACTCACCCAACTTTAATAAATTTTCATTTTGGATTAATAATTAAAATGAAAATTTACTAAAATTAGGTGACTAACTGTGAAATTTACCCTTATAAAAATTTAAATGTATTTATCCATTCAAACTTCAAAGATGAACAGGAAAATGGTATAAAAAATGTTCAAAATGAAAAAAAGAATGAAAGGTCTTTGTCTTTGGTAGTAGGTGATGATGAAAGATTGAAACTTATGACCAACAAAAAGTCCAACCTTATGTCTATATATAAAATCTCTATTTCCTTCCAATTTTTCAACATTAAATGCGTTTGGTTTCCGTCCAGAAGTGCTTCAGTTTCGTTTTTCAGGTAAGGTTTTTCTCTCTAACCAAACAAAATTCCAGTTCTCACTTCCCCATTTATTTCTATCCAACTAATATATTTTAGTTCCTTAGAATTATTTCGTTTCATAATTTTGCTGATACCCTTTTGTTTATTTCTACCATAATTGTGATCAAGCTTTAATTTGTTATGCTAAAAGTGATTACTTTAGCTTCAAAGAAGTCTGTTCGTTCTGCAAATGTGAACTTTTCCTATTGTGGTTGTGCTTTGTTTTGGATATCTTGGTGAAATAAGACAAACCCAAATTTGCAAATTTGATATTCACTTTGAATGTTCCTTTTTCTTGGATATGGAAGGAAAAAAAAAATTAGGATCTGTAAATTTGGTATGCTTTGTATATGAAATTTCTTGATTGGAAAAAAAAAAAAAAAGTTCGGTATTGATTTCTCTTAACTGGCTTTGCTTCAAAGTAGTTTAGATGCATTTCATAAAGATTATATGATTTTCTTCTTAATTTTGTGTTAAACATTGTTTTTAACATATCCAATTTGATATATGGGATGTAAAAGCTTTTTGGGTTTTAAGAAATGCAACCTTTTATCTAAAGAGATTTCAGTAGGGGAAAGTGCATCATGTATGTGTACACTTAAATTTATGTTTACACTTAAACTTTTCATGGACTATATTTATGGAATGGTCCCGGGATGCACAAATTTAGATTATTTTAACAATTGGGGGATGAGTGTGAAGATGATATATATATATATATATATATATATACACGAAATATATAATTGCATCAAATAAGACCTCTGTAGCTTATTTTGTTCTTGCCTTTTTTGTGACTGATTTGGAGCTATACCTGCTATTTCTATGTAGAAAGACAGCAAAACCCGAAGCATAATGGCTCAGTCATCTGGTAGCAATACTGGGAAGAAGCTTATTCGAATTGATGTCAGTTCAGACAGCGTTTGCCCATGGTGCTTTGTGGGAAAAAGGAACCTGGACAAAGCAATTGCTCAAGCTAAGGATCAATTTGATTTTGAGGTCTCTCAACACATACACAGACTTCGGTGCTTGTGTAATGCATATTATTCTCACCTATAGTTGTTCTTTGCAGATTAAATGGCATCCATTTTTTCTTGATCCCTCGGCACCCAAGGAAGGAGTCAGCAAGAGAGAATACTATGAGAAGAAGTTTGGATCTCGAACTCAAGGAATTTTAGCTCGGATGACCGAGGTCTTACTATCGTTCTTTGAACTTCCTATTGTTATGATTCTATTTGCCTCGCCTTCAAGTTTATTGCCCACTGCCTGACTTGTTGTGGCCGCTCATAAAATTGCAGATATTTAGGAATGTTGGATTAGAATATGACATGTCCGGACTAACGTAAGTTTCACTTTTTGTTTCACCATTTGGTGTGATAAGAGAATTCAAAGGTGGCTGTATGCATAACTGGAACTTGATATGAACAGGGGAAATACTCTTGACAGCCATAGGCTGATCTATTTTGCTGGAAAACAAGGTCTTGACAAGCAACATGCTCTTGTGGAGGAGCTTTATCTCGGCTACTTCACCCAGGGAAAATACATTGGTGATCGGTATGTATAGTTCATACTTTATCAAATGAGCCATGATTTTTCCTGGATGTTTGGAGTGCATGATTAAAAGTACTATTCTCTTAAATGTGTCAAAATGCCATCTACTCATTCTCCACGCTCCTGCCCAATGTTATCAAGGGCACAAGCCATAGTCTAGTCACTAAAGCCATTTTATTGCTTGAGGTTGCCTGAGTAAAGAAAGGTGCAATATGAATGTGTGTATTTGTATGTTGCTTGTGTATACATTTATATTTCTATGTTATGATTATAAACTCTAAAGAGTTATCTAGTTTATCCTACGATACATGCAAAATTTTCTTTTACTTTTGTAGGCCAATATGCACAAGCGATATCCTTGTGTTCCCATTTTTTTTGTTAAACTCTCAAACATTGAGAAGTAGAGAGTTTGATATGGTCCCTTTTTCTTGCATGTTTTATTAACAAAAAAGGTATAGTAAATGAAAAAAATAAATAAAGTGAATTCCAGCCAAGTGGGCTGACTGTTATTATTATCTTGAGTGGTTTACAATCATTCATCAAATGACACATTCCGAACACCTGAAAGTAAAGTAAGCTTGTGGTAATATTCTTCAGCTACATTGGGTTTACTGTTGCCTTCATTTATGCAGTAAACTGATTAAGTAGTTGTGCATCTTCATATCCCTAAACCCTTAGTGATTGTACAGTGTGATTTGATGCAGGGAGTTTCTTCTGGAATCTGCTAGGAAGGTTGGTGTTGAAGGAGCTGCAGAATTTCTTGAAAATCCTAATAACGGAGTTAAGGAGGTCTGTTCTGTGATACCATCATCTATGTTGTTCTGATTCTTCATTTTTCTTGAATATTCGAAAATGAGTTTTGAGGATAAAATCTCTAAACACTTGGAAAATCAAACATACCTATAACCGACACTCACATACGAGTCTAAGTAACATAGACCTGCATGCTGGGAATCTCATCATTCTCATTTCTAGTATTCCATCGTACATTCCTAAATAATTGAGGTTGCATTTTGTAATGATATAGGTTAATGAGGATCTGGAGAAGTACTCAGCAAACATTTCTGGAGTCCCAAATTACGTGGTGGGTGAAAAACTAATAAAAATATACATTTCTTTTTAGCTGAAATGACACTTAAACAGTGGGGTTCAATAGATAAAAAGCTGTTGTTTTGGCACAGATAAATGGGAAGCAGCAGCTGAGTGGCGGCCAACCACCCGAAGTCTTCTTGAGAGCTTTTCAAGTGGCAGCAAAATAAGATACCCTCTGCTTATATTTTCAAGCATTTTCAACCTATACAAATCAATAAATCGGCTATTTTAATAAACTCAATTCTTACCAGGTGTTTGTGGAATTTTCTTAATTGATTGAATAACCTGGCGTTTTATGCTTGCTTGTATGCTATGGAGTGTATACAAACAAATTGATTGTCTCAAACTTCTATGTGCATGGCACGACATACAAATTGATTGAATATATCAAACAGGTTGTTTTGTAAACTTGTATTTGTTTATTATGACTGAATCGAATTTTTTAATCTCCCAACTCTTGCCCCTGAACTCATGTTCTTATATTTGATGCATATTCGAACATGATATAGAGATAGATATATAATCTTTCAAGTACATGTCATATCCAACATTCAAATCTGAATCCAAAGACACAACCCCAGCTTCCTTTATAAAGAAAAAAAAAATCCACACTTTGATTTCCAGCAATCATAAAAAATCCACACTTTGATTTCCAACAATCATATGCATATGATTTCGTTTTTTTCCCCCATTTCAAGGGTTCCAAAGAGACAACGAATTTAAAATCTTTATACAAAAAACTTTTCATATTTATGGTATGAGACAATCATCTTGTCCTGAATCATTTATTCACAAAGGACTTTAGATGTCTTTCCTTGGTTACGTCTTCTGTTATCACTAGCGTTCATCTGCAACAAAAACTTCGGGCAAGACTAAATTGTTTCATCGAACGCCATAACCTGGAAATGCAAACAAAAGAAATACCAAGTTGAGATGAGAAAAGTTTTAAGAAACTAGGATAATTACCGGTCAATTCAAAGAAGAAAAGACAAGTAAACGGAGAAATTCAGGGAATAAAATGAATGCTGGAGTTCCCCAGAACGATCTTTTAAACAACATACGCTAGCAAACAAATAAACATCTAAACATGCCAAATGAATTAGATCAGAACTAGTTGAAAAGCTACACACATTGAATAACCATTAATGTGCATAAGCATTGATAAAGAAACCAATGGAAAAATGGTTTACAGATATTCGTGAAAGGAGAAAGCAAGACACGAGCTTCAAAAATATATCAACAGCAAATTAAGATGCTAACACTTGTGAACATTGAAGGCTAGTAACATCCTAGTAAATTGGAATTCAAGAAAGAAAAGAAACTGCTAATTAAGCAGGATAGAATGTAAACAGCATGACTGTTAATGGATTATTTGTTATCATTTAGCTGAAAACGGGTTACCTTTCCACAGACTGGACAGTTTTCACTTCTCTCCATCCATTCGTAAATGCAACCAAGATGGAAATGGTGGGAACATTTTGTTACTATCTTCGGATTCTCTAGAGTATATTCTGCACATAAATTATATCAATAAGTTTAAATGAGGATAATATATCTATAAAATGTCCAACTGAATATGATTCGTGACATTATCGATTTCTGATAGCAGTGATTGACTGATTGTTTCTAACATATATGAGTTAGTATAAGACTGAGGGACTGATTTCTAGAATTAAAGAGTTCTTAACAGTCAATCAGTATAATCTGGATCCATTTAATGACACAAGCACCCATGTTAAAAAGTAAGATGTAGCATAAACTTGGCATTACAGCGCATCCTTTATCATTTCTAGAACGCTTGGCCTATTCATCCAGTCATTGAGGAAGCCGTGTTGGTGGGGAAAGAGGAAAAGACAAGTAATCTAGTTGTGGCATGCATTAATCTTTGATCACATAAAAAGTGGGAGATTCTAATTGAGATTGCCTGAGTGCTACAGACTTCCGAAGGCAAGGGAACAAAGCCCCAATAGTCTTGACAACTATTATGGCAACAAGCATCCATTTTTTCTTTTTCCTTTGGAATAAATTAAAAAAAAAATCCATTCTTAATAATCTTGAGGTGAGAAAATTTTATACGTTAGGTTCAAGCAAGTGCAAATCAGAAGATGCAAAAATGGGCCAACAGGCCTGATAATTGACTGAAGAGTCTGCCAGGTTCACAAGGAAGATAAAGATTAAGTGGGTAACAGTCCAAACCAGTACTGATGCATGCCAAGAAATGCAAGCTGACCATCATTGCAGCACCATAGCAGATTAGCAATAATCTCTGGTCAAAATATTTTACAGCAAAAATCTAGTGGCTTGAACATTATCATTAAAGATAACTTACCTTCAAGACATGTCGGACAGACATCCTCCTCTTCTATTGGTGAGTAGAAGTACCCAGTTCCATCTAATCCTTTTGTTGATGAGAGTTGCGAGGATTTACAATACTGCTCTGTTGAGCCTTGTTCACAAGCATTCCATTCGTCTCCTTTACTCAAAGATTCAGAACCTGCATCATCTTCACCTCTTAAAGGCTCTGATTCCTCTTGTGAATGACTTGAACCCTTCTCACATCTTGAAACAAGACCATCACGTTGTAAGCGAAAATATCTAGTGTCAGCATCCCAAGGCAAGGGCCTTGGAGTAGAACAGTACATGTCAGAAAGTGAGTTGTCTAGTGATGCAGAAGTGTTCATAGATGCCATTCCCTCAGTGGATGAAGGGACAGAGTGCATCTCTCCTCTTTGGAATAATGTGGTACACTACAATTATAGGAACCAAAGAAACAACATAAGGGCAAAAAATCCAAAACTTCATCAATAAAATATTTGAGGATAAAGTTTTCCTGATCAATTCAGAGACATGTAACACCAAACTACCTTCAGGTTAACTTCCTTACCCTTAATCAAACACAGAATTTAGAATGTAAAACGATCAACTCATAATTTTCAACATTAGGATAGTACTTAATGGTCCCTAATTGACTTCAATAGATATCTGTTCACCAAAAAGCCAATATAGGCAAAAGCTGATGGAATTTACTAGATTGAGAACTCAGGTATGGACACTATAGGCAGATTTCACTTGCTCCAAGAGCCTATTAAGAGTGTTCTTTAAGGGATACAATTTTTTAGCACTGACGTGCTAATTATCTTACTCTGGCTTATTGCATGAACAAGTAACTTGATTACGACAGCCCTAAACATATCGTAAAACCATAAAGAAATTTTCCCCGACTTGGCAAAATTGATCAATATATTAGTCATTGTTACTTATATTCACTCTTTCAGCGTATTTCATCCACCAATCTTTATCCCTCCCTAGCCCTCTCACAAGGCTTTCACACATATAAAAGCATGGAGCTGAGTAGAAAAAAGTTAACAAAGGACTTTTCCTGCATTAACTTAACAAAGGACTTTGCCTGCATTAACGATAGAGATGGTCTTCAGTAAATTATTACAATGCTCAAGACAAAATTATTGTGAAAATAATTGGCTAATGCCACCTACATGTGCCACAGAAAGAAAATATAAGAGTTATATTTCCAATGACAAGCCTGATTTTTAACATCATAAGAGTGGCACAAAAATATAATCAATAAAACCATCAATTTTATAATCCCAAGTAAGACATGAAAATACATTTATTTGAAGAAACAATGCTAGAGCCAAAAACAAAGCTTATTGACAAGAATCAGAAAACATACCACGTGCAGAAAATTTTGAACAAAGCAACCGAGGCACAGACAGTTTCTATATACATTACTGTTTGGATTCATGTAGTCCTCAAAATTCTCAGCACGCAGGCAGCAACAAACAGAGCCCATTATGTTAACTTTTAAGCTCTCCCCTTCAGTTAAAACTCTCCACAAAACCTCATCAATATTACTCAACTGTTCTAGTTATACACATGCATCAAGAACAAAGCTCTTGAAGCTAAAAAAGGCAATGAGAGAGGACGCTAAGCTCACAGAAGTTGCGCCACCTGTACAAACCAGAACTCCCTCTCTTCCATTTACAATATGTTGAATGCCCTTGTATAATTTAGCTAAATAGCTCTTTCTTCAGCTGTAAAATAAAATTAAGAATATCAGTATGTCAATTTTGCAGATAACATAAATCCAATGAGTCGCCATATGTGAGCCAGTGAGCCAGTTTTGTATAACATAAACCAAGTTCACAATGCCGCTACTAAGAAGCTAAAGAGCTTTCTCTTTGAGGAAAAGAAAAACTTCTACAAATAATTGCTTCTCTTTCTTTTTCTGGTTCCTGGGAAAGTAGCCATCTTTTTAAGCTTTGTTCATGTTGAGCGAAAGGATTCTTTCATTTAATATTAAGAACTAGAAAAATCAACAAAACAATCAAGATCAATTTGGGAATAAAAATTTACTTATCTCTTTAAATTAGCAGAAGAACAAACAAATAACTAAACTATTCAAGTATTTAAGTTTTCATCAAAATCAGCACCAAAAAGTCCATCAAAAACCTAAAGATCAACCCAAGAAACAAGCACGGATCAATCAAAAAAGGAAACCCGATTCCGCCATCTAAAATGGAAGTTAAAAAAATCAACTTTAAAGCACAGAATTTGGTTCAAAACGTGCATAGACTTGAACAAAAATACCCAATTTAGACAATCCCAAAAGGAAATATTTAAACATCTTAAACTAGAAAAAAAAAAAAAAAAAAGAAGCTACCTGGATGGAATTTGAGCTGAGAGTGATAAGGTGGAGAATTTTATTTTTTATATATATACATGTTTAATTTGTAGTGGGTAAAAGAGAAAACGATGGACAGTGAACCCAAGAGAGCTCCGGGAATCTGGAAATTATAAACTTATTGAAAAAGAAAAATGAAAGAGACACTGAAATTATAAACTTATGAACAAATGTGCAGTGCATTTGATCAGCTGATACTAAATTAATGATTTTTAGCATCAATAAAAATAATTTCACTAAATATACATTATTTAGAGAGTAGTAACTAAATTTCGGGCAAAATACCAAAAAAAAAGTCCATTTTTTATATTTACCGAAATGGGCCCAGTATTTTATTATTTACCGGAATGAGCCCTTTTCCCTTAAAATGCATCCACGTCAACGCGATGTCAGGGGACATGTCAGCAAAACGCGTCCCTGAGGGCGCACTTTGCCTACGTGGCAACAAAGCGCGCTTACGTGGACGCGCTTTGTTGCCACTTAGATAAAGCGCGCCCTTAGGGACGCGTTTTGCTGCCACGTAGCGCGCCCCGGGGGACGCGTTTTTGCCGTTTCTCCAACGTTAGGTTTTGGGTTTTTAAGGTTAGGGTTTAAGATTTTTAGGGTTTTAGAGAAAAATTAAACAAATAAAGGATTAGGGTTTAAAGTTTCTTAATTAAATTAATTATAATTTTTTCAAAATTGGATTAGGTTTCGTGTTTATTGGTTTTTAAGATAAAATCAAAGCAAGATGCTTTATCAGAAGAATTTCTGAAGTCGCGCCCACGTGGACGCGTTTTTGCTACAGTAGGTCTTGGAAAAATAATTTCGAGTTGACATTTCTAAGCAAATAGTATAAAAACGCTTCAAGCAGGATGTTTTATCAGAAGAATTTCTGAAATTGCGCCCTCATGGACGCGCTTTTGCTACAGTAGGTCCTGGAAAAATAATTTCGAGTTGACGTTTCTGAGTAAATAGTATAAAAAACGCTTCAAGCAGGATGCTTTATCAGAAGAATTTCTGAAATCGTGCCTTCGTGGACGCGCTTTTTCTATAGTAGGTTCTGGAAAAATAATTTCGAGTTGACGTTTCTGAGCAAATAGTATAAAAAATGCTTCAAGCAGGATGCTTTATCAGAAGAATTTCTGAAATCGCGCCCTCGTGGACGCGCTTTTGCTACAGTAGCATGTTTGGGCTGAGACTATAAATGAGGTAAAAAAATGTTCTTAGATTGCATAAGTTACAGCAAAAACAATTTAGAGAGGCTAAGAAGGTTAGAAATTAAATATGAGTGAACGTATTAGTGCTGTTATTTACTATGATGGTAAGGTTTGCCACACCGAGAACGGTGTTGTTTTTTTCGAAGAATACGGTGCGACTCGTTTTTAACCAGAACATAGATTTGACAGAACTTCGTAAAAGAATTAGGCGTAAAATTTTCGGAACGACGCCAATGAAAGTTCTATCTATTACGTATTGATTTTGTTCTTCTGTTGATCCAGTGACATATGACTCGTTCGACATAAAAGGTGCTCATAGCTTGGAGGCAATGGTGCAGACTCATTTTGCTAGTGGAGCACCTTATATTGAGTTATATGTACAATTTACATCGCCAAATGATGTACTTGCGACCGGTGTTCGAGATGTATACACGACCCCTGGCCGACACTCGGTTAGCGGGTTACAAAACACGGAACAGCCCATGTTTGGTAACGGTGTGGAATGCACATCCCCTGCAAGACACTCTATCGGTGGATGGGACATGTACGTCGGTGGCTTGATGTTTGATGTTGGAAATACGCACTGGGGAACGACATCAAGTTCTAGTGGTTGGCAATCTACATCCAATTGGGGACGTTATGAAATGCCCAGAAGAAGGGATGATGTACTCCCTACTACGTCTACCGTGAGGGGACCTTATATGCTATAGATGATAGTGGGTTAGAAGATGACTCCGATGTGGATCCACCTCGAGAGCCCGGGCTTGATGGTGAAGAAGTTGGCTTATTTTCTGAACCGGAGCCTATTCCAACAGAACCTGAAGATGCTGAAAGGAGTTCAGATGAAGAAGAAAATCCACGATTCAGAGCATACTCACCTCCAGCCCACATGCATAATGTCGATCTGTCTGTAGATGATGCGTTGGAGTTTCCAGATCTACCACACCGGTTGCGTGATCGTACAAGTTCGGGGCTAAATTCGGGTGAATTTGAAGTTGGTAATCAGTTTTCCAACAAGGATAGTTTTATTGGTGCTTTGAAACAACATAGCATAAAAAACGACATTAACTACCACGTCGTTAAATCCAAATCTGATAAGTTTGAGGCGAAATGTGCCGTATAAGACGGTACATGTTCAAGGAAAATCTATGCCTCGTTGAGGAAAAAGGATAGGGTTGTGCGAGATAAAAAAGTACAAATGTCTACATACATGTGCTGCAGGTACAGTATTGACGGTTTATGAATAATACTATTATTATGTAATGTTGCATTATTTAATGTACTCCATTTATAGGTGTTTCACAAGATCATCCCAAGATGGATTCAGCTATGTTAGCTAGCTTGATACTGCCCACGGTGAAAGCAGATCCCAGGACTTCAGTGCCGGTGTTAATTGCCAATATTCGTTGCCAAATGGGGTACACGCCCTCTTACCGCAAGGCTTGTATAGCTAAGTAGAAGGCGTTGGAGAAGATGCATAGTAGGTGGGACGCCTTATATAATGAAATATGGCAGTGCTGTCAAGTGCTAGAGAGATACGTCTCAGGTGCCATCACAGACCTTGAAATGGAACATGTGTACTACAATGGCCGATTTCTACGTGGATGCCAAGTGTTCAAATGTCTGTTTTGGACCTTTAAGCAATGTCGAGACTGATTTCCATACTGCAAGCCATTGATACAAAGTGACAGTACCTTTAAGTTTGGTAGGTATACTCATTGGCTATTGCTTGCAGTGGCACAAGATGGCAGTGGGAGAATTCTTCCAATTGCGTTTGCAATAACACCGGGGAAGTCCTCTGATGACTAGGATTTCTTTCTATCTAGGTTAAGGAGGCATGTGTGCCCCCAACCTGATATCTGTGTTATTTCAGATCGGGGCACCGGTATACTAGCTGCATTTGATCGACAGTGAAGCTTATGGCAGCGCACACACCATTGATATTGCCTAATGCACGTTGCTTCCAACTACTACAGGTAATATCCATCTAAGAGCGAACGACGACATGTGATCAACATGGGTATTTAGTCTCTATCTGTGTTATTTCGTTTGTCAATTTGAATTAGTTGTAAATGAAGAAGTGGTATGTAATATTTGCTATGAACTTATATTGGCAAGGTATGAAATAAATAAAGACCATTTTCACGAGATGTTGGCAATTTTACGTTCAATTAACGGAGAAGGTGAGGACTACCTTTGTAACATACGTTTTGAACAGTGGGCACAAGCATACGACGGCGGCCTACGATATGGTCATATGACCTCAAACCTGGCTGAATGCATAAATTCTATTCTAAAAGGAAAGCGTCATCTACCGATAACATCAGTTGTGCGAGAGACATATTTTCGTTTGGCAGCGCTATTTTCAAAGCGAGCAGTGAGTTATGCAGGCCAGATGCAGGGAGGCCATGTATGGTGCAGTAAGGTAGTGCAAGAAATTAACAAGGCCAAGGCGTGGGCGAACACCATGCACACAGTGTGTCACGATCGACACAACTTATGGTTTTGCGTAACAGAGTTTGACAGACCGCACCAAGGTGTTGTTGGCGGGCAATATCGTGTACACTTGCGAAATAAGACTTGCAACTGTAGGATGTTTGATGCACTTCATTATCCATGCGCTCATGTTATTGCAGCTTGTCAGAATCTCCGTCTGGATCCGATGAGCTATGTGGACGAATTGTACAAATTAGAAAACATGTACAGCATCTGGAGACACGTTTTCCCACCGGTCCCAGATGAACGTAAGTGGCCGCCCGTATCTCTTGCTCCTTTTAAGCTGTTACCGAATAGAGAATTGCATCGCAAACCAAATGGTCGACCTTGCTCGACTAGAATACGTAATAATATGGATATCCGAGAAACAGCCAGTCAACAGAAGTTGTGCGGATGGTGTAGGAATCGAGGCCATACAAGTCGATCATGCCCAAACCGCAATAGTTGAATGTCATTGTAAACAAATTATATTTTTTTGTACCAATCAAAGCATTTTGTAAAATCTAACATTTTGTTAGTCAAATTATTAATTATTAATTGTATTAATTGTTAGTAAATTTATCAAATTATATCAAATTATTAATTGTTAATTGTATTAATTGTTAGTAAAATTATCAAATTATATCAAATTATTAATTGTTAGTACCAGTCAAAACATTTTGTAAAATCTAACATTTTGTTAGTCAAATTATTAATTTTTAATTGTATTAATTGTTAGTAAATTTATCAAATTATATCATATTAGGGTTAGGGTTAGGGTTTTTGTTAAGATTAGGGTTTTGGGGCTTAGATAGTTAAGGGTTTTTAATTTAAGGGTTATGGTTAGGGTTTTTAAGTTAAGGGTTTAGAGTTTTTAAGTTAAGGGTTAGGGTTTTTAAGTTAAAGGTTTAGGGTATTTAAGTTAAGGGTTTAGGGTTTTTAAGTTAAGGTTTTAGGGTTTTCAAGTTAAGGGTTTAGGGTTTTTAAGTTAAGGGTTAGGGTTTTTAAGTTAAGGGTTTAGGATTTTTAAGTTAAGGGTTAGGGTTTAGGGTTAGGGTTTTTGTTAGGGTTTGTCAATTAATTTATAAATTTAATTATAAATTATAAATTTATAAATTTTTAATAAATTAGTTTAGGGTTTTAAAGTAATAACTCAAATAAAATTTTATTTTATTACATCAAATAATATTAAAATATTCAAAATGTTTGTACAAATATATTAAAATACAAACCAATCTCTATGCCAGCCGGATTCAGTGCCATATGGCGGCCATCGACGGTTATGCGCTGGATTCCTCCTTTGTCCAGCTTCCGGTGAGGGTTGTGGTTGCTCCGGCAGGGATTCTGGTTCCTCCGGTAAGGCATCTGGTTGTCTGTGTTGGGACAATGAGCCACCTTGATAGAATAGTGAATGTGGAGGTGTTTGCATCACCAACGGTAATGGTGTTTGAAACCTATACGGTGATGGGGATTGGTAAAAAGAAGAGCTCCTCAACAGCCCCTCTTGCGATCCCTCGTACAACGCTGGCCTATACATCGGCGGTCCACTCGGCGTAATAGAAAATGGAGATGAACCGGATCATTGGCTCCAACCTACTATAGGACTCGGAAAAGGAAACATATAAGGGTTAGGATATATAAAAGGGCTAGGATACGAGCCTGGCATCATCTGAAAAGGTTGTGCTGTGGGTATCGTTGGTTGAACTGCTGGGTCGGGTGACTGTGTCGGTGCTCTCGCTAGGCTTGGTGATTGAATGGCCGCAAATGATGGGCCGGGTGAATGTCTGGGCCTCGTTGATGGGCCTGCATTGTCGTCCCTTCGTCTTGGATTTAAAGTCCCACATCGTTCCCTTTGGACACGTAATTGCCGCTACCTCTCCTCTACCGACAGTAAATACGGCTTGCCATGGATCCTAAACCATGACATGTATTTTGGCACGCACGCTAACTCCGAAACGATGATCGGTTCCCGAGTAGGTATATAATCATACCGATCTTCCCACATTTGGATGTAGTGGGACTAGAATCTCGACCAATCCGTATGCAATTACCGTAGGTCGATTTTGTGTTGATCATCAAACACCTCAGGTGCCATGGGGATCGGTTGTCTACATCCAAATTACCGTAACACTCTATCTGACTGGTGCATCTCCACGGTTGCATAGCTGATCAACACGACTTTCGCGTGCCAAGCGTTTGCATTTTGGAAGAACTCATCCTGAATTATTGCCCGAATTGCCGGATCCTCGTATAGTGTCCATTGAAACTATATGAACATGATAGAAATATTAGTTATATACATAATACTAAATACTAAATACCAATCGACTAGCTCATGATGGAAATATCAATTTTATTTAATACTTACATGTGCTTCCAACTGTTGGTCTAATAGAAGCCGTATATCTTCAAGAGAGGTAGGTAATCGAGCATAACTTGCTGGGTGGTTCCACCTAATTAAATAAATTTTTAGCATACTATTATTTTTAAAAATATACATAATAATTGTAAAAAATCTAATATAAAATTTACCTCGTTATGAATGAAAATGTATATGGGTGGTCCACTCGAGGACGTAGAAATAGAAAGCGAAACCGTGCCCATGACTGCAGTAGTGACAGGCAACCTCCAATTTTCGCTTTACTCGGTCGCGTCGCCCCGCACATCTCCAGATATAATGTTGCCAAGACGGCAGACCCCCAACTCAATTCACCAGCTGCTCTAAAATCAACGAGTTTCAGCAGCCATCTTAGATGTACGAGGTTCAGTGACAAGTCCGGCATCAGATAACCTCTAATTATTTGAAGAATGTATGCCCGAGCATATCGAATTCTTTCTACTTCGATTGAATCGTCATCCGGATCCGAGAATCTGTCTTGTAACCATCCCATCTCGATCCGACCTCCGTTAATTTTCTCCAGAATAGCGTCCAAAAGCTCGTAGCACACCGCTCCCCAATCGCCAGATTGAATAGACCCGGTGGCTGGGTACCCGTCCACCGGCAATTCCAATTGCAGATTGACATCTTCCAAAGTGATAGTGCACTCTCCACATGGCAGATGGAATGTATGCGTCTCGGGTCTCCACCTTTCGATCAACGCATTGATAAGTTTCGGGTCCAACTTGCATCCCTGGCCTACCGTCGCCACGTGCCAAAAACCCGCTTCCCACAGGTAATTCTCTACCAACGGTGATGAAGGACCATGCATATTCCGGATATAGCATTCCAATATCCGATTTATAGACTTTTATAACAAATAATAAATTAATAATTATCTAAAAATTCATAAATAAAAAAATCTTAAATAATATTTAAAAAATAAATTTAACACTTACCATTTTTATTTGTTTGACGAATATGTGCTGGTTATCAAGACGAATCAATTCTCCGGCCATTGCTAAATTCGTACAAATTTTTACGATTTAAAAAAATTTAAAAAAATTAATTTTTTTTAAAAATAATTAAAAAAACAGAGATTTAAGAGAAATTTAAGAGGAAATTGAGAGCAATTTGAAATTAAATATGGATTTGAGAGTAATTTGGAAGGAAATTGAGAGCAAATTGAGAAAATAATTGAGAGATGATTAGTTTGTGAAAAAAATGAAAGGGTGGGGGGTTTTATAGTTTTTTTTTTACCATTGGGGGGGCAACGGTCAAAAAAATGACCGTTGCACTGTTCACGCGCGAGGAAAACGCGCCCCCAGGGGCGCGCTACGTGGCAAATCGCGTCCCTGAGGGTACGCTTTGCCTACGTGGCAACAAAGCGCTCTTACGCAAAGCGCGCCCTCAGGGACTCGTTTTGCTGGCACGTCCCTTGACATCGCGCTGACGTGGACGCGTTTTCGGGGAAAATGGCCCATTCCGGTAAATAATAAAATACCAGACTCATTTCGATAAATTTTAAAAAAAGGGCTTTTAATGATATTTTGCCCCTAAATTTCGATCTAGATAGTAATTTAATAATTTTTTAGGTAAATTACACTCAAGGTCACTAAATAATTAGTAAGTTTATATTTTGATCACAACTTCAAAAAGTTACAAAATGGTCATTGAACTATTCAAAAGCTCTCATTTAAGTCAGTTGGACTATTCAGAAGTTTTCATTTAAGTCATTGAGTTGTTATGTTTTTTCTAAAAAAAGTCCGGTAGTGAGTTCCAAGCGACAATTTGGCAATCGGTACGATGGATCAGTATCCATTAACAAATATAGAAGCATACTTTAAACCCAAGCTGATTTGACAACTAGTGTTGGAGATAAAACAATTATTTTGATTTTGATTTATAAATTCGTGACATGTGAAGCTATATCATGAAAAAAACTAAATTGTAGAAAGGAAAGGGAATGAGAACTTTTAACTGGTGCAGGCGGTGCAAACAGAAAAGGCTATACAAGATTGATTTTAATAGTCCAATAACTTAAATGAAAACTTTTGAATAGTTTAGTGATCATTTTGTAACCTTTTGAAATTGAGTGATCAAAATGTAAATTTACTAATAGTTATTGTTATTATTGCTATTTTGTTATTCTAAAAAATGGTTTGCAGATGAGGGTCTTTTTTTGGTTAAATTATTGATATATCCAAATTTTTTATAAAATTCAAGAAATTAGGTCCTTTTTTTATATTTACCAGTATAGGCCGTTTTTGGAGAAAACGCGCCCTTTTCACTTTGTTAATTTTTTTTTGCGAAATTAGAGTTTATGGATTAATTTTTATCTATGTTTGAGATAGACATGTAGTTTTAATGCATGTTTGAATTTACGATGATGTCGTGGAGCTTGGCGACCTACAAATTTCATCTGCTATGTGAGTATAGAGTCATCACCTGAGAAGCCAGGTCACTTTGCAAGTCAAGATCCCAATTGGCTATGGTTATACGGTCATGGGTTGAAGTGTAACTAGGACTTCAAGTTTACAAAGTTTATGTTGTCAAGGGATGGAGCATAATTAGAGCCCCCAATTGGCAGTGGTTATACAGGCACAACATCAAGTTTCACCTCATCAGAGGAGGATGTTTTATAAAACCCATACAGAAGTCTAAGATCATAGTGATAGAAAAAAACACAAGGGCTTTCTAGTATAATCAAGTATTCATTTTATCTATCTCCACTAAAGGTGAGCTCGTTACTATAACTTGTGATAGAGTTGGGGGCAACAAGATTTCCAACGGTGACAAGTTATTGTCCGGTGCAGAAAAGATGAAATGTAAAACAACTGTTGTCTCCCCGATTCAGGTTTTAACATTTCTGTACCACACAATAACTTGTTCTGGCTGGAGATCTTGTTGTCCTCAACTCTGTCACATGTTATAGTAATAGGGTTACCGCCTTTGGTGGAGATGGATAAAATAAATTGCTTGATTATACTGAAAGGCCCTTGTGTTTTTCGCTATGACTATGATCTTAGACTTCTGCATGGGTTTTATATAGCATCATCCTCTAATGAGCTGAAACTCGTTGCCATGCCCACATAACCACTGTCAACTAGGGTCCCAATTATACTCCACCCCTTGACAGCATAACCTCTGTAAACCTAAAACCCTAGTTAAACTTCAACTGTGACCATATAATCATTGTCAACTAGGACCTTGAGTTGAAATACGATCCTAGTTTCTCAAGTGATGGCTCCATCCTTACACGAAAGATGAAAGTTGTAGGTCACCAAGCTCCACGACATCACCGTTAACCCAAACAGAACTTAAAACAATAACTATGTCTCCCTCAAAGAAAAAGAGAAATAAATCTTTAAACTTGGGAATTCCAAAATGCAAGAAAAAGAAAAAAAACAATTTAAAAGAGACAGAGGGTGAGGGATATGATGGAGTAGGGGGATGAAAACTCCTCTTTATATAGGCGAAGAGACGGGGAGAAAAACTTTTGGCATGCAATTTTATCCTAGGATTCCTGGGTTCCAGTGTCTAAAAATTATCCTGGGATTCTCGAGTTTTGAGGTACACAATTAATGTTAGGGTTAGGTTGAAAATGGTTAGGGAGAAAACGCTCCTCGCAGGGTGCGTTTTTAGTTGACTTGGCAATGAAAACACGTCCTGCAGGGTGCATTTTCAATACTAACCCTAACTGTGTAACTCAGAACCCGAGAATCTTAGGCAGCTTGTATTAAACATGAAATTATTTCGTAGCTAAAAACAAACCCTGCGGGAAGTATTTTCTCTCCCACCATTTTCAACCCTAATTGTGTGCCTTAGAACCTGAGAATCTCAGGATAATTTTTAGGCATTGTAACCCAGGAATCCCAAGCAATATGTGTTTAACATGAAATCGTTTGATGTAAGGGGGTATTGTTCCCTATAAAATAAACTTAATACATTCCATTAAGGTTCCATACTGAAATTATGAGCAGATTGTTTCCATAATGAGACTTGGAATTAGGAGAAGAGTGTTGTTAAAAACTTGAATTTCGACCTAGTTGCCCAAACAAAGGTAATTTGTTAAATTACATGTAGGTGTTTTAATTTGGGTGATGCATAGTAATTTTTTTACTATTTTCTCGGTTTTAAACATGTGGAATAGGCTATTTGGTTTAATATGAGCAGATGAGTTAGAACCATTATCCATTACAGCGATCAAAATTATGAGACTAAAATTGGGCCCATTTTTGTATCAGCCCAATCTGAGGATTTGACTTTCAACCAAAGCATAATGTTAAAAGAGCTTTCGTAAAATATTAGGTGAAAAGTGGGGAAATAGAGAAGAATTTCGAGTTTGAAATGTAGATATCTAACGTCACTGAACCTCATAAGATATGACATATTTGAGATTACAGGAGACATCGAGCTCGAGACGGTGATCGATTCCCATTACTCTAATGGTAATGTTATACTAGAGTTATATGCCCACTTCATTGATGTTGACAAAGGTGGCCTGAGCGCGAGAATATTTCCGCCAAATTCCACCCTAGATCAAGAATTTGAAAGTTTGAACACATAATTGTGCGGTGGATTCACATCATTGCTAAAAAGCTCTTATCAGGACACCCTAGAATCATCATCAATGGCGAAGCATTCATCAGTTTCACCCCTCAATTACAACTTTGGCAAACAATCGGGCTTATTTGGTATCGGGCCTTCCACACATCAGCATGACATTTTATGAGTGGCTTTGATTTCAACTTTGGCATGCTTATGTTAAATGTCGGTAAAACTTACACGGGTACGCCATCAAGTTACATTGGTTGGCCAAACATAATTGATTTTGGGTTTGAAGTCGAGTTTACAAGAACGGATGATCTACTTTCGACAACTTGGACTTGCGAAGGGACATCCAACCCTAGACACACAATCAAGGTTGATAATGAAGGGAGATCCATGAACAAAGAGAACGAAAAGGGGTTTAAAACTGATAATGACCTAAATAGGAGTCTGAGCCGGATGGTGTAGAAATTGCATTAATTTCATAACCAAAGCCCACTCTTATTAAACTAGAATATGGTGGTTCTAACAGTGAAAGTCCGGACAATGCTGCATGGATCGATCCTGGTTTCACTACTTACGCACTCTACTCGACATGCGTAACGTCGAGCTTGCTTCTGAAGGTGGGTTAGAATTCCCAGAACTCTCGCATAGAAGACTAGGACATGCGAGTTCGTCAACAACTTTCGGCGACTTAGAGGTTGGGATAAAGTTTTCCTCCAAAGACGCTTTAGTTGCTGTAGTAAAGCGATGTAGCATAAAGTATGGGGTAAATTTTCATGTTATAAAATTATGAGCCAATAAATATAAGGAAAAGTACGCAATGCATGGAACAATATGTCTATGGGAAATCATGGTATCTGTGAGGAAGAAGTTGGAGTTCTGGATGATTAAGAAATATACCGTTCCACATACATGTGCTGTTGCAGGTATGTGTCGTGAGTAACAACCTCAATTCCCATTCTAACCTTTATTTGACATTGTATTACATATGGTTAGATACTTGTGTTTTTGCAGGCATGTCGAGCGATTATCCAAAATTAAATTCGGACATGATATCTAAATTTTATATTACCTATAGTGAGAGTAAGTCTTAGGACTCCAATCCGATTTTGATTGCACACATCCGTATCAAGTACAATTACACTGTATTGTACCATAAAACATGGTTGGAAAAATAAAAGGCGTTGGAGAAGATGTATAGTGGGTGGGAGAAATCATATAATGATTTGTGACAATGGTGTCAGGTACTGGAATGGTACGTACCAGGTTCGATAACTGATCTACAAATGGAGCTTGCATATTACCGTCATTCCTTGGTCATGGGAAATGAGTTTTTTATCAGTTTTCCTGGACTTTCAGGCAACACATAACTACATTTTGATATTGTAAGCCACTTATACAAATTAATGGCACATTCATGCACGAGAGATACCAATATTGGTTATTGTTGGCTATTGTACAGGATGGGACTATGCACACCATAAGTATTGTGTACGACATATAAGGTCTAACTACATGATTTGATACCATAAAGATGAGGAGCAACAACATGTCATTAACATAGGTACATTGTACATAGTATTTTCTACATCATTCTTTAACATATATATTGTTTGCAATGTATGGATATAATATTTATTGTCATCGATAGGGTATGAGTTTGCCTAACATCGATTCCATGAAATGTTGGAGAAATTGTGTTCTATAAACTCAACCCAATACAGAGTACCTCAATGGGATACCCAATGAGTAGTAGATGCAATCGTATGATAGAAAACAACAATACGATCACATGACAACTAACCTAGCAGAATGCATTAATTTCATATTAAAGAGGACGCATAATTTGTCGGTAACTTCAGTGGTCAAAGAAACGTATTTTCACTTAGTAGCCTTGTCTCCAAAGTGGGCTAAGAAATTTGAGGGACAGATACAGAGCGATCACGTTTGGTACAGGACGGTGCTAAAAGATATTAAAGAAAATGCAGAAAGAGCAAACTATATATCTTTAGTGTGTCAGTTGCATCCAAATCAAATATTTCATGTTACAAAGTTCCATAGACCCAACAAAGGTGTTATTGGGGGAACGTACCATGTAGACTTGAGACGAAGAACCTGCGACCGTGAGAGATTTCAAGCACTTTGTTATCTATACGCACATGCAATTATGGCATGTACCTTAGATTATGTAGATTGCATGAGCTACGTTGACGAAGTTTACAAACTACACCACACATATAATGTTTGGAAATCTAAATTCTCACCTTTGTGGCGCAAGCCAAAAGGTCGATGAAACTCAACTCAGATACGAGACAATATGAATATTCGGGAGCAGACAGACCAACCGAGGTTATGTTGTCACTATAGGAACCTTGGGCACCTAATTAAAACACTTACTCATTCCCATTGATAAAAATACAAAAAAACAAACATACAAACAAACAAACAAACAAACAAAACGTACAATCTGTTCGTGTATTTATTTATTTTTTTGGGAAATTGTAAGTTAATATTAATCATTGAAGTAAGATATATTACAATACGAAATATTTTTAAAAAAAAATTTTCTCGTTCCTTTTGAGCAAATCCTTGCTTTTTGAAAAGATTGTAATAAATGGAGGGAGAAAAACTTAAATGAAAAAAGTAATTGAATTAACCACACGATATGGTACAATACAAACCATTTTAATAAAAAAATTTTGCGTAGATTGTAAATAAATGTACATTTGAGATGTAAAATAAAGAATACAATTTAATGTCAATGAAAATGGAACAAGTACATTATGGGTGGAAACATTTATTACAACACATTAAAATTTACCAACCTAGAAATTGGAGTATTTGAGAAAAAGTACAAATAACATAATCATCGTGATCTGTCGTAATTTGATATGTCAAATTACGCTCCCTATTACACTTAAAGAGCTTGTTTCCAAGCAATTTATATGTAACACCCCTTACCCGAGACCTTTGCCGGAGTCGAGCATGAGGCGTTACTTGACTTAACTTAAAAGTTCGGGGCATAAAATTTTACTTTTGAAATTAATTTCACTATTCACAAAACGTTGTCCACCTGCGCAGCAGTTACTAAATTAATTATAACTCGAGCTAAAAAACTCAAAATTTAGATCTATAAATTTTCGCTGAAACTAGACTCATATATCTTTTTACCATAAAATTTTCAAAATTTTTGGTTCAGCCAATTAGTACAGTTTATTAGTTAAAGTCACCCCTGTTTCACTGATCGACTGTCCTGACCTCTCGTCACTAAAATTTAATTATCTCATTGTACAAACTTCATATGGTGTTCTCACTTGTTTATACAGAAAATATACTCAATAAGGAATCTATACATATAAATTAAAACTCATAAATATTTTTTTATAATTTTTAATGATTTTCCAAATTCAGAATAGGGGATTCCGAAAATCACTTTGACCTTGTCTAACTAAAATGCAAATATCTCAGAATACATAATTCATTTGTCTACACTGTTATTTTTCTATGAAAATAGACTCAATAATATTTAATTTTATTTCTCATCCACCCTCTAATTCATTTTCTACTATCCTTGGTGATTTTTCAAAATCATGTCACTACTGCTGTCTCAAAATTGATTCACTATCAATTTTTACCTTTTCATGATTTCTATGCATAATTTATCACTTCGACATCTATAACAACAAACACCTTCATACTTAGCCATTTTAATAACTATTCATCATCAAATATTTACATATAATCTTTTGGTCATAATCTAAGAAGATACAATCAAAATGACTAAGTCCCTATACATGCCATAGCTCAAAACATTTATCGTCTTAAAATACAAAGTTGTGGTGGTTGATAGTGTGAACGCTCTCTGATGTCTTCAAGATCTTGACTATGCTTGATAATACTATATGAAAGAAAAAGAAATAAAAGAAGTAAGCATAAAGCTTAGTAAGTTTACAAGTAAATAAATAACAACATTTAACACAAATAATGATATGCAAGTATCATGTTCTTAAGTTTCCTCTTTACTTACTCTCATTTACTTGTTTATTTACTTACCTATTTAGATAGCTTAAAATTACAACTTACTCTTCTCTTGTTGAAATATTGGTTCTCACTGATATCATAACATATTCTTAACTCTTATAACTCACCTGAAGTTGCTAATTATACTTTTACTTGAACTTCCATAGAACATAATTTGTTTTCTAGCCCGTTGAGCCACATTGGAATAATAAGGATACTTGGGTCTCTTTTCTGATAATAATATGCCAAAGCCATGTCCCAGACATGGTCTTACATGGCATGTTTCTTGTACTGCCAATGCCATATCTCAGATATGGTCTTACATGGGAGTTCTCATATCGGTGCCCATGCCATGTCCCAAAATGGTCTTACGGGGACCTATCATCTCGATGCCAATGCTATGTCCCAGACATGGTCTTACATGGGACCTCTCATAATCTCAATGATGTCAATGCCATGTCCCAGACATGGTCTTACATGGGATCTCTTTACCCAAATGTCATGACATTTGTATCCAATACACTCATAATGTTTCAACGGGGCTGTTATCACTGATTCTCTGTCATCTCATACTTAAGTCAACATTAAATAATTTCATGAAATAAATACATAATTGCTGGAAAATAGCAGCATTAATAATAATTATTAAAATATTGCATTTATTTACCGTAAACTTACCTCGGTACAAAAATGTAGGAAATTGAGTTCTCTTATAGAGGAAGACTTCTACAGTTTATCAGCAATGACCTCTTTTTTAAACACCATGTTGTAAGACCGCAATTGGCTAAGTCTTAGTATATGACACTACATGTTGATGTGCCGCACTTTTAGATTAATCCGTCCTTAATATTGTGGGTTTTTTTGAATATGCAATTTTGTGAAAATGAGGGGGAAGATCCTATAAGTTTTCTTCAGAAATTTGAACATGTTTCTAGTACGGTCAGCTACGCTGAGGTTCCAAATGATGCAATTCGGTTGTTGTTGATCCCATTTGCTCTCGGAGGAAAAGCTAGGGAGTAGTTGGATATGCTACCTCCAGACACTATTACTTCGTAGGAGTAATTTCTCTAATTGTTCTTGAAAAAAAAATTTTTATGACTAGTGTGCTTTTTGCATATAAGAGGTTGTTCGAATTCAAACAAGGGAGCACAGAAACTCTAAGGCAAACTTGGGAAAGGTTCAAGAGAATCCTACGAAGACTAATTAGAAACGGAGTTAAAAGTGTGGTACAATTGCAATACTTTTATGCTAGATTAGACAAAGATAGTAAAACACAAGTTGATATCATATTGGGGGGGAAGCATTTGGACTAAAACAACTCGAGAAATCATTGTTTCACTTGAGAACGCCAGTAGTAATGATTCTGCTTGGACGTGTGAGTGTCCCACTAACTACGAGATCCCTGATAGTAAATTGGGGGGAACAGGGAGTCAAAACATAGAAAATGTGAAAGGATTACCATTATCAGTAATAACTATTTCTACAAAAAAAGGGTTGTCTAAAGAACTTGAAGAGTGTGAAGTAGAATGATTTTCAAACACTAATAGCGTGGATTCTGCAGAATCTGGACCACAGGCCACACCTAAAGATTTCGTGTCCCAAAAAGAGGATGAATGCCACCCTGATGACGACACTTGGGAACCTCACAATGACATTGAGGTTTTTGAGTAGGAACGAGTTGACCAACTAGATTAGTGGAAGCATTGCAACGAACAGTTGGGATCTCTTGAAGACGCCTCTGAAAAGATGATACCTTCCATAGTTAAGCCATTGGAATTGGATTTGAAACCTTTTCCTAAGAACTTGAAGTATAGATATTTTGTGAAGAACAAACGCTGCTAGTTATCATCTCTGCTTAGTTAATATCGGAGCAAGAAGAGACTCTAATTTGAGTGTTAAAGTTGTAGGAAAAAATAGGTTTGGAAACCGCAGTAGGAAATAGATTTGAGGAAAAAAAAATTTATTTTTTTTTCTAAAACTAGAAATTGATTGTGTTACCTAAAGTAATAAATACTTAATCAAAATCGTACTTTTTTTCATCTATGATAAATGTTTCGACCGAGTAGTCTTCTCCGCTATCCCCAAGCTCACGTCTTCTAAGTGTGCGCTCGCTTCGAATCAGAAAAAGTTCCACAAAATTAACAGTGGGGCAATTTTACAATTTCTTTGAACTTCTGGATCAAGTTGGAAATAAGAAAAATATCTCTAGAAATCTTCTAAGATAATTTGTTCAGAGAATTTTCTCTCTCATTTTCTCTAGAATTCAAGTGTGAAAAATAATGACCCAGAGCTCTCTTTATATAGGGAGAGTTCAACTATGATTAAACTTAGTCACTTTAATATTAAAATAATATAATACTTATCAAGATAAATATTAGATTAAATTTAATATTAAATATATTAAATTAATAAAATACTTCTTTAAAAGATAAATATTAAATTTAATATTAAAACTATTAAAATAATATTATTTTTGAAATAGTTAATATGAAATCAAATTATCTAATAGAGTCCCAGTAGGAATGTGATTCTTCTACTGCTCAATCACCGAAGGACCACCCACCAGCCATTGGAATGGTGTCGTCGCCATTACCGGCACCGTCGTGTCCGACGGTGCCATCGCAGTTGTGACACCCTCACGGCTCGACCAATCAAGTCCTGCCACCGGTTGGACCATCGACTCGATTTCACATACTAGGCTCGGTCGAACAATTCCCACGACTGCCTAGTTTAATTCCACCTTGAATAAATCGACTTAATTAAATTATTTCCAAAGTCATAAAATTTTCTTCTAATTCAAATGCAATTGGATCTATCTTTTTTTGAGCCAGTGGATGGACCAATCGGACATATACAATAAGGCTCGAGTAATTGCAATTATGTCCAGAAGCATCATTTTGATAATTCGCAATTTACTTAATCATGAAGCCAGTCCACAAGAAATATCATGATTGAAAACTCTTGATTGTATACCATTTACAAAAACAATTCATCCAACTACTTTGTACAATGACCTCGCCATGTGTGTGTTACACTCTATGATATCCTTGGTTCCTTTGAGTTGAATTCGTTCACTTAATACAATCTTATTTTACCTCATTGTCACCATTGTGTCTTGTTAATGATTAATATGATCACTATCAACAAATGACTGTGATAAATTGCTTGCTCGAGAACAAGCAACCCGTGGCCACGTTCTATATTATCAATCCACACAATGCCAATGAGAGGATATCATTAACTCCTTACTCGAACTATGAATTCCATTATTGCTAGTAAAGTCATGCCATACACAAGTCATGTACCCAATATACCGGCTATGGGCTCGATCATCTTTAGAGCATAGGCATCAACTTATATCAAATCACTTGAGTTACATATGCATGGTCAATGACTAACTCAGGATTTAGGTAAATCATACCATGAACACCACAAGTGAATTAATTCACAAACGGATTCAGAATTAATTCTTCTTGGGTCCAGTCCAATGCATCATTATTTCTACCCGTGGAGTCAACTGCTCTGATAACCAAGACTAGCCATTTTCTCAACTGGAATCGTAGACGACATAATAATCCTTCTAAGTATTTGAATCAAACGCCCACTTTGATTCTTTTACGGGATTACAGACTCGTTTACATTATCTACTGAAGTAAGTTGTCTTCCTCACAATGTAAACGTTCTTACAGTTCCACTTATCATCAGTTTGAACTTAGACAATCAATGAGCTAATATTTGCTTGTCATAATTTCGCTATATATGTAGGACATGAAAGAAAGAAACACAAAAGACACAATAGTGAAACGTGAAATTAACTTTATTTATTTATTTATTCATCATTCAAATACATATAAAACAATTACATGTTTACAACAATATGAACACATTTCCCAACAATCTCTCACTTGCCCTAGTGAAGTAAATGTGTCATGTTTCACATTCTTATATCATTGACATGTTTGTTAAAACTCCTAATTATAAGAGTCTCAACAAACGAATCCGAAAGGTTATATTGAGAAGTTACTTTCACCACGTCTACTTGTCCTTCAACTAAACATATATCTGGACATGTGCAAAGCATAGCATAGCATACATAAGGCTTCTAATCGCCAATGCATATTGATCCTTACTCTTATGCTCTCACTTGCCTAGTGAAGTAAATGTGTCATGTTTCACATTCTCATATCCTTGACATGTTTGTTAAAACTCCTAATTATAATAGTCTCAACAAACGAATCCGAAAGTTTGTATTGAGAAGTTACTTTCACCGCATCTACTAGTCCTTCAACTAAACATATATTTGAACGTGTGCAAAGCATAGCATAGAATACATAAGGCTTCTAATCGTCAATGCATATGGATCCTTACTCTTATGCTCTCTTTCTTCTACTATTTTATGACAGTCATCCAAAGAAAGATAAAAACCCGATGTAATCGGTCGAGCGCCTGGCTTCGCATTGATCATTGTTAACCATTCTAGTACTTTATCATTGCATAAAGCTTATGATAGAGCTATCATTTTATTCTTTTGATCCGTAAGGATTCGAATTCCATGAATATAACTAGCTTCACCTAAGTCCTTCATACTAAATTGTTGAGATAAACACAGTTTAACCGATGACAAATCTCCTACATCATTTTCAGTAAGTAGAATATCATTGACATACAGAACGAAGAAGGCCACATTTGTGTCTGTTATGCGCTTATAAACACAAGGTTCATCAACATTTTGCTCAAACCTAAAAGTCTTGATTGTTTGATCAAATCTTTTATTCCATGAGGGATGTCTGCTTAAGTTTATAAATGGGTCTTATCAGTTTGCAAACTTTTTGCTCCTTTCATTTAACAACATAGTCAGTAGGTTGAACCATGTAAATGGTCTCATTAAGATAATCATTAAATAATGTTGTCTTGACATTCATTTGTCAAATCTTATAATCAAGAGTAGTGAAAATGGCTAAAAGTATGCAAATAGACTTGAGCGTGATTATTGGAAAGAAGGTCTCATCGTAATCGATACCTTCTTTCTGCATGTAACATTTCCCTACAAGTCTAGCTTTATGTGTTTCCACTTTCCCTTCCGCATTTATCTTATTCTTGTAAATCCACTTACACCCTATGGGTTTAATCCCAACCAGTAAGTCTACAAGTTCTCACACCGTATTAGATTTCATAGAATCTATCTCGACATTCATGACCTGTTTTCAAAACTTGGAATCAACGTCTTGCATGGCCTCCTTATAAGTGAGTGGATTACCATCCTCATGATTGGGTTCCGTAATATAAATACTACCATCATAGATAAAGAAGTCTGGTTTCTTAGAAACTCTCCCACTACGACGGATTCCCCTATGTTTTTGATTGTTTGTAGGTCTTTCTACTAATTTCTCAAGAATTAAACTTGGTGATTATTCTACAACTCCTGAAAGTTCCTCGAGTACCACTTTACTTTGAGGCGTAAAGTTATCCAAGTAGCTTTCCTCAAGAAATGTAGAATGAGTAGAAACTTTAATTGTATTATCTTTTGGATTGTAGAATAATCCTCATTTTGTTCCTTTTGAATATCCTACAAACATGCACAATTCTTTTCGTGCATCCTTATCCAGAACGTGTGCTGGATAACCCCATATTTTAAAGTGATTTAGAGCTGGTTTCTTCCATGCCATAATTCATAAGGTGTTTAGAAGCTTTCTATATCGCATATCCCTAAAAGGAAGTAGGGAGTTATGAATAGCTTAACATTGAACGAACCATGTCAAACAAGGTTCTATTCGTTCTTTTAGCTATGCCATTATGTTGTAGAGTGTTTGACGCAATCAATTGAGATAAAATCCTATTCTCTATGAGGTATCCTAAGAACTCGCCGGACAAGTATTCCCCACCTCGGTTAGACCAAATATTCTTTATAGATAAATCTAAGTGTTTTTCCAATTTCGCACGAAACACTCAAAATTTATCAAAGGTTTCACTTTTGCAGTGCATTAGATACACATATCCATATCGAGAATAGTCGTCGATAGAAGTCATGTAATAATTGTAACCTCCTTGGGCACTAATACTCATGGGACCACATACATCAGTGTGTACAAAATCTAAAGGTTGGTTACCCCTTGTTCCTTTCACATTAAAAGACCTCTTAGTCATTTTACCTTCCAAGCAAGATTCACATTGTGGAAGACTAACTTTGTAATATCCCTAAACTGTGTCTAGTAGTTTCGAGTATATTTTTTGGGTTCTGAACGTGAATTTAGGAATTTATCGGGTTAATAGTAATTTTTAATTTAATTTAGGAGGTCAATTTCATCTAAAATCAATTAAAAATAATCGAAAAAGTAAAAATATTTTTGAGAAATTAATTTTAAAGTAATTAAATTATTATTAGTGAAAATTATTAATTTTGGTCGAAAAAGAATTTTAAAATAATTTTATTGGGGTTAATTTGAGTTAAATTTAAATATTAATTAAATTGGATTTAATTGTAAAATAAGGAAATTTTGGAGTATTTATTTAGCAAATAAACCTTTAAATTTGGAATTTTGGAGGGAAATGATCAATTGGTAAAGTAAGGGAAATATGAGAGTGGCCATTTAGCAAATTTCACAATTTTTAAATTTCTGGTGGGTTGTTTCAGTTTTAAACACAATGCATCTAGCCAATTTTCAGACCATTTACATCATATTAGAGAGCTATAAAATTTATTTTCTTTGCATAGTTTTGAAGATCTATCATCAGAGAATAGATTTAACAATTTTCCTTCTCAAAATATTCTCTCTTTTCACCCGAAATTATTCACAAAAGTAGTAAAAAATATTATGAAATTTCTCAAGATTCTTGAATCAAGATTTTCAATTAAAGGATTTAGAACGAATCAAAGGTAATTATTATTTCTAAACTTATTTTTATTTGAGTTATCATTTTATATCATTTATCTTTCGTTGAAATTGAAGTATTATTTAGATTTGCTGTTTTTGGTTGGATTTCATGCTACAGGAAGGGTTGTATATGGGATGAAAATTGAATGTTACAAATCTGCCGAAGTTTGCGGCATTTATGCAAAAAGCGCCGCTAAAGAACATGACCTTTAGCGACATTGTCTAGCACAGCAAATACTTTTACCGGCGATTAAAAGTGCCGTTGTAGGCCTAAAAAAGCCGCTAAAAGTCTGTTTCGCTGCAGTGTGTATGAAATGTTATATGCTAAATCGATGATTATATGCCATGATTAATTATGATTTTTGATACATGGTTGAGCATATGACATTGAACTATTATGGATTGATATTGTGATTGAAAATTTGTATTTGATTCGTTTTGATTTAAGCATGATTTGGGTGCTAATTTACTCGTCATTTTATTAACATTCACTGAGCTTTTTAAGCTCACACCCTCACTTGTGCAGTTAACCGACGAGATTGAGGAGTTGAGGAACCGAGCAAGAGAACTACAAGAGATTAAGGCTCGGTAGATATTTAGTTGCACGTTTTAGAGATGTTAATCGGGCATTGTGGAACTTCCAAGACTTAGTTTAATTTTGGTTGTAATTGGACTTGGACATTAGACACTTTTAATTTTGGAAGGTTTTATAGTATCATATATGCATGTTTGAGTTTTATTATTGAATAATATACGGTGTATTGTTGCTTGATAACACGGTGTGTGAGGCATGATGTTTACACTAACCATTGTTTAAATGAAGCTTCCATAGAGTGGTTTACTAGCGACTAAGGTAGACCACTTATTTGAATTAACTGGTGGATGATATGCATGAAATTGAATGTTTAATTTTATTTAATTGAGGCTTAATTAGTGCTAATAAATTTAATTGAAGGTATATAAATATGTATGATATTTAATTGTAGTTAAATCGAGTTTAATTGGGCATTAAAATACTCAAAATCGGGTTTAAAATCAAAATTTTTGCACAAAAAAATGCAGTGGACTGTTGGGGGTTTGAATTCTAGTATTTTTAAATTGATTCTCTAGTCCGTTTAAATTACAAATTGGTCTTGTAACTTGATAAGTCTAATTAGAGCCTTAAATGATAAGAAAACTTGATAAAATTTTAGGATTAGACTTGTAGTTGGTAAAATTTGTTAGAAACACACTCAATTTAATATTCGAGTATAGCGCTGATAGTTTGAAATTGTTACGAATTAGTCTTTAATGATAAAACTTGAATTAGACATAGAAAATAAATTCGGATTAAGCTAAAATTTTTAGGGCTTACACAAATTGACTAAAAGGGGGTTGATAAATGTATAGATCTAAATTCAGGTTAGTTTAATCGTAGGTGGTAAAATGAAAAAAATGCCCTTAAGTTAAATTACTTATAAAAAATTTAAAATTTGGTCACCAATTGCTCCCGCATTAATAAATAATGGATAAGATTAAGGTGTTAAAAGGTTGGGGTGTGTCTTCGGAGGTCGTTAGCCAGAAAGCACTTAGGTGGCTAATGTAATACTTCGAATTTGGGCTGGTATATCCCGGTCGGGTTTGGGGTGTCACAAACTTCTTTAAGCATACTTAAGGGACCATCTTTCACGAGTCTAGTGATTCTTTCTTGTTTAATATGACCAAGTCTTAAGTGTCATAGGTACCCCTTATTAGAGTGAAAATTTTTATGCTTCTTATTCACCATTTCATTTTGAAGCATTGAGTTGTTCTTTGGTTTGATAAGATAGAAATTATTTTCCACCCATCCATTACAAATCAAAGAACAATTTCTGTGAATAGCAATCAATTTATTGAATGTCACGGAATAACCTTCATGAAATAAACATGCTACAAAAATTAAGTTCCTCTTAATAAGGTAAATAAAACACTTCCTTTAAAACAATCTTCCTAAATTTATCAAAATGCAAAATAACTTTCCCCACTACTTCAGATGAAATATAGTTCCCATCTCTGGTTCGCAAAAAGACTCTTGTTATGCATACATCTTATTTCCCTGAACCCCTGTAAAGAAACACATATATAGTTAGTGGCTCCAGAATCAATAACCTTGTTGTCAATTGAGTCTTTCACTAAGAAAGATTCAACCACAAAGAGTTCTATACCTTTACCCTTTTTGGCTAGGTAATCTAAATACTTATTGCATTTTAACCTGAAGTGCCCTTTCTTATTGCAAAAAAAAACCTTTTGATCTTTTTAGGATCCTTCAATGCCTTAGTCTTCTTCTTATCCACACGAGGTGGAACAGAAGAATTAGCCAGTTTATTTTTTCCCTTAGCTTTTTACTTCCCTTTAGAGGACGACGAGCCCACAGCTAAGTTTGCCTTAAGATTCTCCTGAACCGACTTATCACCAATCTACATCAACTCATAGGATTGTAATTCCTTCATGAGATGAGTCAAGGTAAGTGTCTTATTCCCCAAGTTGTAAGCAACCCTAAAGCCATCGAACTCTTTGGTCAATGATTTGAACACTATTTCAATCTAAGTGTTCACGTCTAGTTTAGCCCCATTGTCCTCCACTTCCGCAAAGAATCCCATAAGGTTAGGCATATGTTCATCAAATTTGTAATAGCGAATTGTCGAGCCAATGCGACTTGGCTTCCAAATTTGTCATAACCTCTTTAGTAATACAAAAATTATCGTGTTGCTTTTGCAACACACTACTCATGCTTGTTAACATATAACATCGAGCAATTAAGTCAGAATCTCTCCAGTGATTTCTCGCTTTGGGTTGAGCTTCAAGTGGGCAAGGTTCGTCAAGGACAAATTTTTGTTTCTCATAGCTGAGAACTATCACCTGACCTGGAAGTCAGTGTGTTCTTTTACGAAAAATCAAGTCAAAATTTGAAACCGCCGAGTCATACATGGCCTACCACACGGGCGTGTGGCCAGCCCTTGTAGAACACACAACCTTACACACGATCATATCCTTCTGTAATCCCTCGCATCTTCACATTGCACGCGGCCTAAGGCTTCACACACGGTCCAGTCACACGGCCGTGTGGCCTTAAAACTCAAAAATTAAAATTTTGACTTAACTTTTATTATTTTATTCAAACCAGCCTTTGATTAGGTTTTTAATGGCATTTAGGAAACTAGATTATACAATTAGGTCATTGTTTAGGAATAGAGCAATGAGATATATGGATTATTGAATTTATTAACTGAATTACTCTTGACTGGTTAGTGAATAATGTTACATGTATTTTATGAATACTCGATTGAATGATCCAAATGGCTAAATTGTTGGAAAAACTGGATGCCTAGCTTATTCATGATTGTCATTGATTGGTTATGAGGAAAAAAAGTAAACAATATATTGATTGAATGTCTTGAAATGTATTTGTATTTGTATTGCATTTGCATGGGTTGGGTTGATATGATCAGAAAAAGAACCAATAGTTTATCTGCAATTAATTGTTCACAGTGTACTCACAATTACAACAAATTCCAACCGCGACGGCATCATTATGTACCCACTATTATAGTAGATCCTAACTGCGACATTTTCGCCGTGCTCTCACGGTTCCTCTGACAGCTCTTATCTGTGATATGATTGTGTTTCTGCAGTTACCAATAGCTTTTATCTGTAGTTACCCAAATCTGAATATGGTATTAAGTCTAAAAATTGGAGTGATGGTGGAGGGAGTTTGGGGGAACTCACAATTTTGGAGCATTAGTGGTTGGGGGTAGGACAACCGATTTTTAAACCAATTTTTGGATGGCATATTTGACAAGTAATGAATACATGACTGAATTTACTTGATGAAACGATTGATTTGATTTACATGTATATATCTTTCATGAACAGTATGAATAACTCTAAAATTGATTTAGCTGATTGTCTATGTTTGAGAATATTATTATTGCTTAACTAAAGTAGTAACATCGAATTACCCTATTTGAAATTGACAGTTATTTATAACCGATTGTTATTCTTTATAATGATGTATAATGTTATTTTATATTTAAAAAGATAATTTTATAATTTGATTTATTGTAAAGGAACTCACATTGAGCTTCCATAGCTCACTCCCCCTAATTTCCATCTTTATAGTTAATCCTTCCGATTATGACGCAAACTCAACACTCAAAGGGTCTTGGTTTTTGTTCCATCTTTATTTCCGTTAATGTTATTATTTTTAATTCCTTAAGAGGTTGAGTTATTTTCTGTCCTCTTTAATTATGAACTGTGATTTGGGATTTGGTTTTAATTTAATTGTTAGATACATCTCATTCAGTATGGGTTATAAAATTTAGGTTAATATTTGCTAATATGTTATTAAACTGAATTTTTTTTATTAAAAAGACTTATGTTTTATTTCCACTATTATTTATAATAAGTTAAACTAGAATATAAATTGTAAATCATTTGTATAAACTTGAGTTTTAAAAGGAAAATTGATTTTGATAACGATCGAGTCACTTTTGTGGTTAATGTAATCTCCCGAATTCAGGTATACCGTTTAGGCCGAGTTAGGAAAGTTACAAGTGTTCTACTGTCTAGGGTGTCGTGATACTAAAGCTTAGTTGTTGCAACACCGATGCCTGATGGGGTGAAAAATATTGTAGGGGTAGTTTTATGTCCAATATAAACACAAGTCAACCTATACACTCGAAAGGCATTTTGTCAAGTTTTAGGGTTGAATTGTGGTTGTATTAAAGACACTTTTGGTTGTCAAGTAAAGAAGCCAACTTTATCATCTTTTTAGCTTAGTATTTATTTTCTTATTCATTTTTAGGTTTTAGTTTTTTACATTTCTTAGCTTGGGAGTTGTAGTTGGTAGTTTCTTAGTTTTTACTGTAGATTTTATTTATTTGCACTTAGATACAAAAACCTTACTTTGTATTTTGATTTTCCATTAAAGCCTTGAAATAGATTTCAACTTTGTTAACTCTTAAATGTGTAAAAATCTTAACTTTAGTTGTCTTTTCTTCTTCATTGTTGTAGTTGTCATCTTCTACAAAAGATCTATCAAGAGTCCCTAAGATTTTCTTAACCTTGCTTTTTATGCTTTCTTTAATGAATCATTTGAGCATATATCTGACTGATGTTTGCGTGTTGATGATTGGTAGTAACTAAATCTTATGGTGGTTGGTTGATGGAAGTGTTGCATGGTTAGTTTTTGGGTTAAGGGCTAAATTTTTTTGACTAAATCGAATAGACTTCAAAACTTAGAATTGACGCCTTTAGGCGAACAATTAGATAGGTGAGATCGAGAGGAGAACCTACTGAGAACCAATTCAATTATCCCAATTTAGTTTAGTGAGATCGAGAGATAAGCTGAACTAAATCATCTAATTTGGTAAAATGGTAACCGAAAGGTAAAATTAAACCAATTTGGAGTTTGAACCCTTTAGGTCCTTAATCCAAGAATTGAATAGCAACATGGAAGTCAACCAACCACTTTAGCTCTTTAATTGATATTTTGCACTTTTGGCTGTTTTGCAATTTAGTCATTTTGTTAGAAAGTTTAATTGATCTTTGATGATGATTATTGTACTATAATATTTAGCGAGTAGCTAGCTATACTTCATAATTGCATGCATTTTCTTTGTTAGTCACCTTATCACTCAAGCTCTATTAGGTCCAATCCTTGGAATACTCCGTGCTCTGTTGCAACACTAAAATATTACAACTGATCTGTCACACTTGTAGATAACCGTTTTAATTCTAATAATTTAACACTTCATAATAGATAGGGTTAGATAAAATAAATAACCAAGAAATTAATTTAGTCCTAATGGTTATGTAGTTTGTGTACTCCCTAAACATCCTAGGTTCTATCCACATCTCTCCCATGTATTTTCATTTAAATTTTAGCAAACTAGGAGGAAAGTCAAGCTAAAATAAATATTAAATAGATTAGAAATTAAATAAGTGATGGCAATAACCTAATGGCTAATATTCTTTTTTCTTCCTTAGCATCCTAGGTTCAAGTCACACTTTTCCCCATTTCTTTTTTTTTTTTGGCAAAAGGGAATAATTACCCAACCAGCCCTTAAAATTTGAAATCCTAGGTATTTAATCTCTTCCTAATCACAAAAGAACTCTAGCTTTATTTTCCAATTGAACTAAAAATTTGTTTTCTTTTTCCCTATTTCTTCTTCCTTTCTTCTTCAAATTTTTCTTTGCAAATATTTTCTTTACATTTCTGGAAATTAATCTCTTGAAATCCCAAATCAAAACCAAATCTCGATTAAACCCATTTTTCCATCGATTGTTGAATTTATCGTCGATAGTCTATGAATTCTCATTAAAAGATCGGTGAGTACTCTTGTTTCAATTAGTAGAACCCGCAAATTTTGAAATAAGATTGTTACTCGCTAATCTTCCAATTCGATTACGAATATTTTACAAAATTTGCCAAAATTCTTGATAATCTTGCAATCCGCTATTTATTCTTATGCAAATATCATTTGAAGGACCTGATTTAGGTACCTAGGATAAGATTGGAGCATGAGGATCGTTGCTCGAGACCCCAATGTCAGGTGTGTGTGTTTCTTACAAATGAATATGGACAAACTATCCCGCGGGATAGGGCCACACGGCCAGCCACATGGGCGTGTGGGCTACCCGAGTGGACCACATTGCCCCCAACACGACCATGTTCCCCATGAAACCCTAGGAATTTGATTCTCACACGGATAAGATGCTCTACATGGTCGTGTCTTCCTTGCACCACAACTTTGCAATTTCCACACTGCCTCAGCCTGTTACACAACTTAATCACACGGCTGTGTACCCCCTTCCAAACAGTCCAGGGCTTACCACACGATCCGGTCACACGGTCGTGTGTCCCTTATTTATCAAATTTAACAATTTTCCCTAAAATTTTATGTTTTATACAGATTAGTCCCTGAATGGTTCCCGAACTATTTTTAATGTCTTGTTTTACTCAATTGAGTCTGTGATAATATGGATTATGCTAAAATACGTGATCCAATTAACTAAATTAATATTATATTTATATGATTGCATGAATTGTGAATAAACATGCCTATTGTATATGTATTTGTAAATTGTTTGTACAACATGCCTTATGATGCCATTAGATTAGATCATTGAAAAGCAAATGTTTTGGCTGTTGTACTGAGTAGTTGAGAGTATATTTATTGATGCCATTCTCAATATATTATAAGCATGTTATTTGTTTTCGTTATATTTTGTTATAAGCATGTCATGTTTTATTGCAAAGGATGGGACGTTTTGAAAGGAGGAAGCTCTGGCAAAATATTAATTTGCAATTATGGTGGTTCATCCACATATTATACGACAACTTTTATTTGCAATTAAGTTGTGTATTCAGAACCATCTGGTAGTGTATTAACCTGCAATACTGGCAGTTCACCCACCCATTATCTAACAACTCTCATATGCATTTATGTTGTGTATTCACAACCATCTGGCAACATATTAACTTTCAACTTTGTGGTTTATCCACAACCTGGTGTGTAAGGATGTATGAGTTCTGGGGAACTCTTATGGTGTGTAGCGGTGGGGATCTTTTCTGTTAAATCTAAATCTATATTGCATTCACAAAAGTAAGCGCAAACATTTTCTGATATTTTTTAGATGATATATATATGTATATATGAGCATGATGTTGATCTGTTAATCTGATATTCTGAATTTGTTGTTATGAATTATTATATGTGATGTGATTTCGTATGCTAATCAGTTGCACTGATTATCTTGTGATGGAACTCATATTGAGCTTCATAACTCACTCCATTTATTTTCCATATTTTCAAATAACTCACCAGATTAGAATACAGGCATGACATCCGATGGGTTTCAGCTCTGGATTTTAATTTATAAAATTATTTTAGGCTCATTATTTGAGTTATTTTAATTATTTAAATATTATTTTATTATTTTATTTCAAACGTGGCTTGAGACTTAAGATTTGAGTTTGTTTTCATATTGCATGAAATTTAATTTCAATTTTAGGATATCAAGTTTTTACTAAAACTATAAGTAAAAACATTATTCCACTGTTAAACAATAATTAAAAATGTTATGAATAATAAATCGGTATTTAATTAAGTTTTTACTAAATTAAGAAAAAATTAAGTTTTCAAAATTTCGAAAGTTCTCTAAGTCGAATATTTAATTAAAATTTCTATTAAATTAAGATAAATGTTTTATTTTGTAATTTGAGAACTTTTGAAATGAGAATAATTCGCACTAATGATTAAAATAATTATGATTTTTGTACTTAATTAATTATAGAGTCAAGCATAACAATAGTTCATTGAATAAAATTAGGAAAAACTAAAACTATTTAGAATGACAAAAGAAAAAAATCAATCACGATACAAGGCTAATCTTCAATAGTAATAGAATTATAAATTTTAAAATTAGAAATAAAATCTAAAACTTAAATAACATTATAAATAATACAAAATTTACTTAATATTTTAAACAATTAATTATAAAATTACTTAAATTATATATATAGGGTCAGATTTGATACATTGATAGTGTACATTTTTTTATTCTATAAGCGACTTTAAATATTAATCACGTGTTTTTTAATATTTATTTTTAAATATTTTATTATATCTCATAGAACATTTGTCAACTCCTAATCTTATTTGTGGAGTCTAAAAATTCTACTGATAGTGTACCAAATATTATTATGTATAGTATATTATATTACAAGATTATCGTTCAAAAAATATATTACAAGGTTAAGTTTCGAATGTATTCACACTATAAAACTTGACATATAGCAAAAGAGACACGAAATATTTGTGGAGGAGAAAATTGCAACATAAACTTCATATTTTTATATAATTTTTAATGGTATTCTTCAAGTTATATTTTATAGTTAGTCCTTTCAATTTGTTTATATCCAATAATTTAACTTACAATTTTACATAAAAATCATTCTAATTTTTCAACCGGTTAAAATATTTTTATTTTTATTTTTATTTTTACAATTTAATTGAAATAATTATTTAAAATATAAATTAAATTACAATAAATTATTCAGTGGTCACAATATTTAAATTTAATTAATAATCTATATTCACTCACTAATTAATAATTAAAATTAAGTTAGAAAATATATAATATAATTTCACATGATCTATTATTATAATATTTATATTTTAAAAATGATTTTAAAATATTATTTATTTAAATTTAGTCTAATATCATTACCATGTTTTTAAAATTAAACTTATATATTACTATGTTTTAATTTTTTTTGGTACATAGGAGCAGTACATAGGAGCGGTCCAAGACCACTTTAAATAATAATGGTCCTAAGCCTAGCTACACCAATCATGTCCTCCTAGATAATCCTTGGTAAAGTTCTTGGAAGGTGAATCAGCTTAGTTACATCAAAAGGTCATCGGAATACCCAACTTGTCAAAGAATTCGTACACAATAGCTTCACAATAAATATGTTTTAATTTCGTAACACGTTACAAATTTTATGAAAAATTCAATAATTAATTACATTAAATTGCAAATACATAAATCAATTTTACTTCTCACAAGTAAAAGAAAACAGTGATATTATAAATTAAAGGCTCGAGTTAGAAGGAAAATAAAGAATTAGTAACAATTAAAAAAAAAGATTTAGAAAGAGAAAAAAGAAGAAGTAAGAATCACCATTTTTCATTTTTTTTCTTATAAATTTTATGGCTAAATTATCAGAATATGCTAATTTTTTTAATTGGGCCTTTAGGTCACTTTAAACTTTAATTAGAGAATTAGGCCGTTTTTAGCATGGTTAGGGCTTTTTACTCTTTTTAGGGTTAGGGTTTTTGGTATTTTGAAAGTGTTCAGTGTTTTTGACTGAAACAACGGAAGTTCTTAGGTAGTTTTGAGGGGTCGGAGATATGATAACGCGCCTCAACACACATACATTTCATATGTCATGGCGGGATAGGACCATCACCTTAGAAACCCATCGTGGGGAAATCAGGTTTCAGGGTAATAATGTTTTATACGATCAGGGGTCGAAGTCTAGTTGGAGATCCCAATTGGTGGCCATGATGCGGTCATAAGTTCGAGTATAACTGAGGGGATAGGTGACGGTAGTTACGCGGTCAGGAGTTCAAGCTTTTTGGATACCCACAAACAATACCCTATATATACCATACATAAAATTGATGCCATAATCATACGGAAAAACTTTTGGAACTTTCTGTGTAATCAACGTAATTTTTTTCTCTATTTTCAAGAAGTCGGTATCTTTAACCTTTCATTCTTATCCGAAGGCTGACACCAAGGTGGATACAAGAAGGCTCTCAAGTGGAGAGCGAATGTTCCAGCACAATAGAGGTCAAACTCGGGTCGGCACAACAATGGTTGTAGTTATTAATAGGATGTGTAATAACGTCAACCGTCGTCGCCCCGAAAGGAGCATCACCTTTACTGCACCACAACAGCCGCCCCCCACCTGAGAGTCCTCTTGTGTCTGCGACGGTGCCGGTCTTCAAATAAGAAGGAAAGTTAAAGGTACAAGTTGCTTGGAAATGGAGAAAAAAATTACACCGATTATAGCGGGAAGTTCTAGTGTTTTTCCATATGAATATGTCATCAAACTTCTGTATGGTATTTATAGGGCATCATTTTTGGGTATTTAAAAAGATTGAGCTTATGGTTGTGTAACGTGTAACACCCCTAACCCGTATCTGTCGCCAGAATAGGGTTTCGGAGCATTACCGAGTAATCGTAATCCAATAATTCATTTCAAACATTTCAAAAATCATAAACTGATTCATCATTAACATGCATAGAGTCCCTTATTAAGGCTTTTAAGGGTCTGAAATCACTTTAGAAATAATTGAAATCAGGAACATTTGAAAATTTTAAGAAAAATTTAGAAAAATTTTAACTGCAGGGTTCACACAACCATGTGGTCAGGCCATGTGACTCACACAGCCAAGTCACACGCCCGAGTGTCTAACCGTGTGGGCATTCGAAGTAGGGACACAAGGCCGTGTCCTAGCCCGTGTTTGTACCCATGTAATTCTCTGACTTGGGTCACATGGCCAAGCTACACGCCCGTGCCCGGCCGTGTACCCTTTTATAATGGCCTCGTACGCCCGTGTGCTAGCTGTGTGTCTCACACGACCTAGTCACATGCCCGTGTGTCTGGTCATGTGGACCTAAAATGTGCCTTCAACAACAATTTACCATTTCCTACAAGCTTGGACATTAAACAACTCAAAAGGCATTCGTTTAACCTGTTCAAAACAAGATCAAACACATTGAAAACATGCCAAAACAATCCTCCTAGATGCCTAACCAATGTACCCTCATTGGTACTACATTTATATCATCAAAACATCAACCAAATTAAAACTATAACATGGTCAAAATTAATCAATTTGTCTTAATTCAAATCTACGTAAAACATTAATTTAAATTCACATGCACATATCTAGATTTTGTTCAATTTACCATGCCAGAATATGGCTTCAAACACAAATACATGTTTATATGTATATACCAAACCAACATTACACTTATAACCTCATTTACAATCCATCCACAAAATAACTATCATTTAAACATCCTAGGTACATTCCGACACAAAAGATAAACATCACCACATTTGAGTTTAGGATCGTTGTTGGATGCTGAATCGGCGATCAAAAGAGAAATACCTAATCTACGCACGGAAAAACAAAACCATATGCTAAGTAAAACTCAGTGATATTTTTATAATCCGAATATTTAAAGACAGGAGATTACAAATGTCAAATTGAAATATAAACACATCATATTGTTTAAAAATCACAACTACCATATGCCAACCCTTTGAATTCATACATAATAGCATATCATTTCATACTATATTCAACTTACACATGCTATCATATTTCATTTGTTTCACAAATATCCCAATTCTCATACTTGCTATATAAATAGTTTTTCACATATCAAACCACAATTCATTTTAACATTTGTATTATCCATTTCATATCCACTTCATGAGTACATAACTCATGTATCTCATTTAATCACAACATATCTCATTTTCATTTTTCAAATCATTATCCCAATTTCAACTCTCATGCAATATCATCCAATATCAATCGTAGTACCGTTTTATTTAATTACCCCTATTAACACGACTCGAACTCAGACTCGAACGGATACATGGATCTAACCAACACACCAGTTTGGTACCCAGTGCCTCATCGGATAAATTCAAAATAATAACTGCGCCTAGCGCTATATAAATTTGAGACCCAGTGTCTCATCAGTTAAACCAAAGTAAATCAGCACCCAATGCCTCATCGACTCGAAGTCGAAGAAATCCCTGAACTCTTCCTATCCTACGGCATGCCATCGATATCTTTTAAGCACTGAAACGTGAAAAACATCATGCATTTTTTGTAATTCCGTAGGCAAAGCTAAACGATCGCAACTGGTCTCACTTTTTCCGTTATCTTATACGGTTAGATAAAATGAGGACTCAGTTTTCCTTTTTGACCATATCTCAAAATTTTCTTCCAATATGAAACTTTAAGAAATACTTTATCGCCAATAGAATATCTGATATCTCGACATTTCAAATCTGCATATGATTTCTGTCTATCGAAAGCTGTCTTCAATCTATCTCATATTTTCTTAACAATGTCCTCCGTTTCTTGAATTAATTCTGGCCCGATCATTCTTTTTCACTCAATTCCATCCAACAAATAGGTATTCGACACCTACGACTGTATAAGGCTTCATACGGAGCCATTTGAATACTCAATTGAAAACTATAATTGTATACAAATTCGGCCAAAGGTAAGCAATGCTCACATCCCGATTCAAAATCAATAACGCAAGTACGAAGCATGTCTTCCAAAATCTGAATAACACGCTCAGATTGTCTATCAGTCTGCGGGTGAAAAGCTGTGCTAAAATTAAGTCGCGTACCAAGATATTCGTGCAACTGTTTCTAAAATCTCAAAGTGAACCGCGGATCTCGATCAGAGATTATCAACATAGGAACATCGTGCAATCTCACGATTTCTTGAATATAAACTTCAGCAAGCTTTTGAAGTGATTAATCAGTCTTGACCGTAATGAAGTAAGCTGATTTTGTAAGTCGATCAACAATCACCCATACAACATTTTTATTAATTGTTGATAAGGGCAACCCCGTTACAAAATCCATCATGATACGATCCCATTTCCATTCAGGAATAGAAATAGGCTGAAGTAATCCGGTGGGAACCTGATGTTTTGCCTTAACTCGCTGACAAGTTAAACATTTCGCCACATATTTGACCACGTCTCCTTTTATTCCTGGCTACCAATAAAATTCTCACAGATCGCGATACATTTTCGTTCCTCACAGTTGAAAAACAAAAGGACTATCATGAGCTTCGCGAAGCATCAACTCTTTCAATTCTGAAACATCCGCAACGCAGATTCGATTATGAAACCTCAAGTAAGCACAATCATCAATGCTGAAATTTTCTAATATACCATTCTGAACAATTTCTCTTTTCTTTGACAACTTGTCATCATCTAACTGCGCTGACTTGATCCGATAAAAAATCACCGATTTGATCTTTAATTCAACCAATAAGCTTCCATCGTTATTGATACTGAGCTGAGCAAACATTACTCGCAATTCAATCGCTGCTTTTCTACTCAACGCATCCACTACGACAATAGCTTTACCAGGGTGGTAATCAATAACGCAATCAAAATCTTTCAGAAGTTTGACCTAACGACGCTGTCTCAAATTTAGTTCCTTTTGAGATAGAAGGTATAGATATGACACTTTTCGTTGTACAGGTAGTGTCTCCAGATGTTTAGAGCAAAAACACATCAGCTAGCTCTAAATCATGTGTTGGATAATTGCGTTCATGCATTTTTAACTGACGAGACGCATAAGTGATCACTTTCCCGTCTTGCATCAAAACACAACTAAGACCGCTCAAGGAAGCATCACTATAAACGAAAAAATCTTTTCTCGATTCTGGTAAAGTCAAAATTGGCGCTTCAGTCAACGTTTGCTTCAATTTCTCAAAACTTTCTTAACACTGATCGTCTCACACAATTTGAACATTTTTATGCAACAACTTTGTCATCGGTAAAGCTATCTTTGAAAATTAATTTGCAAATCTTTGATAATAACCAGTTAGTCCAAGAAAACTACGAACCTTTGATACATTCCTCGGTGCTTTCCACTGAAAAAATGCCTCGATCTTTTTCGAATCAACTCTAATTCCTCTGATAACCAGAATTCACACTTACTAAGCTTTCCATATAACTGTTTCTCTCGTAACACTTGCAAAACAATTCTGAGGTGTTGCTCATGCTTGGATTCGAATTTTGAATAGATCAAAATATCATCAATAAAAACGACCACAAATTGGTCCAAATATGGTTGGAAAATACGATTCATGAGATCCATAAATGCTACTGGAGCGTTCGTCAATCCAAAAGGCGTTACTAATAATTCATAATGGCCATAACACGTACGAAATACTGTCTTCGGTACATCACTATCTTTCACTTTCAACTGATAGTAACCTGATCTCAAATCGGTATTTGAAAAGACAGAAGCTCCTTTTAGTTGATCGAATAAGTTATCAATATGGGGTAGAAGGTATCGATTCTTAATCGTCAACTTATTCAATTACCAATAGTCAATACAAAGCCGTATCGAACCATCTTTATTTTTTACGAAAAGCACTGGAGCTCCCCAAGGCGATATACTAGGGCATATAAAGCCACGATCCAATAAGTCTTGCAATTGTACTTTTAATTCTTTCAACTCTGTGGGTGCCATACGATAGGGGGACATTGATATCAGAGTCGTACCAGAAAACACTTCAATTGCAAACTCAACCTCCCGATCTAGTGGTAATCCTAGTAATTCCTCATGAAACACGTCCGGGAATTCGCAAACAGCTTGAATTTTACTGCACTGACTATCACCAGAATTCGAGTTGATAACCTAGGCTAGAAAAGCTTCACAACCTTGATTAACAAGTTTATCAGCTCGAATTGCTGAAATAATAGGAGTTGAACCACTCGTTCGAACACCATTCACATCAATCATATCTCCGCCTTCACTCTGAACAACAAACTTCTTTTTACAACAATCCAGACTCACCCCATGCTCCGTAAGCAAATCCATACCCAAATCATATCAAAATCGTCAAACGGCATTATCAACAAATCAACAGGGAAGCTTATATTCTGTATCACTAACGGAAATCTCCTACATACCTGATCCACTAACACAGATTGTCCTAATGGACTAGATACTACTATCGGTACTCTAGACGTATCAGATTTTAGACTTTCCAACTTAACCAATTCAGTATTAACATACGAATGAGAAGATCTCGGATCTATCCAAGAATAAACAAGTTCTGAATGTAATAAAAGTATACCTGTCACAATGTCGTTAGTGTCACCATCGTCACGAGTCCACACAACATAAGCTCGAGCTGACATTTTGGCCTCTGACTGAGGAGTAACAACATCATTTCCATTTCTAGCACCCCCTCTCGAAAATGAACAACTTTGAATCATCCCACGACCCCTAGGAGCAGGCATAAATCTCTGAGAAGTAACAGGTGCAGCTTTCTCATTCTTCGGACACTCTCTAGAAAAATATTCTATAGATCCACAAGGAAAACAACCTCGAGTTAACTTCCAGCATTCATCGCGGTGCTTTTTCCCACAGTGCTTACAATTCGGAATATTAGTATCATTGGATGGGACCTCACACACTACCTGTAGATATAGCCGGTTGTCTATCACAATTTCTATCAGTTCTAATCTCTAGCTACCACGAAATTCTTTTAATCTCTTCGGTTGTAGATTTGAACTCGCATCTCTAAGATGCTTTCCAACAGTACAGGTATTTTCAGTCTTTTTATCAAAACCCAGAACTTGTTCTACCATTCTTGCTCGTTCAACTAGATTCACAAACTTAGTAATTTTGTGCGATACTAACTGTACTCGCAACTCATAGGGTAAACCACACAGAAATCACTTGCAACTATCAATTTCAGTTGGTACAAACTCAACAGCGTACCTACTAAGTCGCGAAAACTCTCGTTCATAATCAACCACAAACATATAAACTTGTTTCAGCATAAAAATTTGTCTTCTATATTTGATATACAATTCACCAACATATTTCTTTTGGTATTCCTTTTGGAAGAATTCCCAATTAGCATGATCTGCAGATACATGGTGTGTCACTGACTGCCACTAGGTATATGTTTCCTTGTAGTAGAGAAACAACACATATTACGCTTTTACGAGGGTTGCATTCAAGTTGTTGCAAGATGCGTTTAGTGGATTCAACCCAAACTTCAGCTGTAAGGATCAACTCTTTTCAATCCTAAAAATTCAGTCGTATTGTATCTATGCAACTCTTTAATCAGGGCTCGACGAACAGTAGGTGTAGATGCCGTAGCGGATGTGGTTCCTGCCACACGTTGAAGAGCATCAGCGATAGCTCTAAGTAACTGTGAATCACCTCCTCCCTTATTATTACCTCGCTCAACGTTAGGTTGTTGAGTACTAACTGGATTAACACTTAGTGTTACTGATACGATTCCATCTAACTCATAGAAGACATTATCTCCAATATACATCTCCTGATCAACATCGTCATTATAATCATTCAACATTTTCAACTATAAATAAAAAAATATATATCAGCATCCAAATCCCAACACAATTTGACTCAATTATGGCATGTACCTCTAAACTAAATTCTGAGCTCAATTTAGTCCGAGAATCAGCTAAACTTGCAAGCTCTGATACCATTAAATGTAAAAACCTTAACCCATATTTGTCACCAAAATAGGGTTTTAAACATTACCGTGTAATCATAATCTAATCATTCATTTTAAACATTTTAAAAATTATAAAATAATTCATCATTAACAAGCATAGAGTCCCTTACTAAGGCCTTTCAGGGTTTGAAATCACTTTAGAAACGATTTGAGACTAAATCGGGAATATTTGAAAATTTTAGGAAAATGTTAGAAAAATTTTAACTGCAAGGTTCACACGGCCGTGTGTTTAGCCATATGGGAATTAGAAGTAGGGACACACAGTCGTGCCCCAGCCTGTGTCTATGCCTATGTAACTCTCTGACTTGGGTCACACGGCCAAGCCACACGCCCGTGTGCCAGGCCATGTACCCTTCCTAATGGCCTCGCACGCCCGTGTGCTAGCCGTGTGTCTCACACGGCCAAGTCACACGCTCGTGTGTCTGGCCGTGTAGACCTAAAATGTGCCTTAAACAACAGTTTACTATTTCCTACAAGCTTGGAGGTTAAACAACTCAACAACAATTTGTTTAACCTGTTTAAAACACGATCAAACACATTCAAAACATGCCAAAAAAATCATCCTAGTTACCTAACCAATCTACCCTCATTGGTACCACATTTATATCATTAAAACATCAACCAAATTAAAATTATAAACATGTCAAAATTCATCAATTTGGCCTAACTCAAATCTACCTAATCACATGCACATAACTAGATTTGGTTCAATTTACCATGCCATAATATGTCTTCAAACACAAACACATGTTTATATGTATATACCAAACCAATATTACACTTATAACCTCATTTACAATCCATCCACAAAATAACTATCATTTAGACATCCTAGGTACATGCTGACACAAAAGATAAACATCACGACATTTGAGTTCAGGATTGTTGTTGGATGATGAATCGGTGATCAAAAGAGAAGTACCTAATCTGCACACGGAAAAATAAAAACGTACGTTGAGTAAAACTCAATGATATTTCTATAATCCGAACATTTAAAGGCAAGAGATTACAAATGTATAATTGAAATATAAACACATATTATTATTTAAAAATCATAATTACCATGTGCCAACCCTTTGAATCATACATAATAGCATATTATTTCATACTATATTCAACTTACACATGCTATCATATTTCATTTGTTTCACAAATATCCCAATTCTCATACTTGCTATATAAATAGCTTTTCACATATCAAACCACAATTCATTTTAACATTTACACTATTCATTTCATATCCATTTCATGAGTACATAACTCATGTATCTCATTTAATCACAACATATCTCATTTTCATGTTTCAAATCATTATTCCAATTTCAACTCTCATGCAATATCATCCGATATCAATCGTAGTACCGTTTTATTTAACCATCCTTATTAACACGACTCGGACTCAGACTCGGACGGATACACGGATCTAACCAACACACCAGTTTGGCACCCAATGCCTCATCGGATAAATTCAAAGTAATAACTACACCCAACACTATATAAATTTGACACCCAGTGTTTCATCGGTAAACCAAAGTAAATGTGCACCCAGTGCCTCATCAACTTGAAGTTGAAGAAATCCCTGAACTCTTCCTATCCTATGGTATGCCATTTATATCCGACTCAGCCTGATACAATTAATAGGGTTTAATTTCACATTTCAAAAACAACCAATATCCAATATAAATTTTTCATATACTCACATATACATATATATTCTTTTCAATTAAATAATCAATACATTCATAATTTATATACCATTTCCATTTATTTCAATCAACTATCAAAATGTCAAATACTCACCTCAAACACTTACCATATGCATTAAATCGAACTACAACAATTAACAACTAAGTTTGGATTATAGAAATACAATCCGTGAACTCTAAGCTTTCGACGTTGATTTTATCTTTCCCCTTTTTAGTCGAGGATTCCGGTACGACGTTAGCAATTAAAATTTTAAAATTTGGAGCCCTAAAGCCGTGCGTTGACTTCTTTTCTTCTTTCTTTTTCTTTCTTTCTTTTTCTTTCTTAGTTTGTATGGATTTATCTTTTATTACCTATTTTTTATTATACTTTAATTTATTATTATATAATACATATATACATTTACTTAATTATAAAAATAACATATTTTAACTGTAATTATTATAATATATAAAATAAATTTACACATATAAGTTATATATATATTTCACTAATACCGTCTACTTAATGGAATAAGGTATAATTGCTTCCTTAGCCACTTTAATTAATCTTTAATCTATAATTCAACTTTCACCCTATATGCAATTTAGTCCTTATACCTAATTACTTTTAATTCATGTAAATTCACTTAACCAAAACCTAATTAACTACACAACTAGCTCGTAAATATTTATTAAAATGGGAACGAAGTCTCGAGAATAAACTTTCTGACACCCCTAATTATCGGGTCGTTACATAACGACTGTCAACTGACTCCCCTATTATACCTCGGTCCATTACCGCATAACGGCCGCGATTGAGACCTCCACGCCTACTTTCACCCTTGACCGTAGAAAGAAAAATCACCCCATAATTGACTTCCCTATGATAGGCTTTGGAGCTAATGATCCCATCTCGGCATGATATATGAAATGTGTGTGGCTCGGAGCGATATCGCATCAGTAATGACTCAAGAATACCTCAAATGTAAACCAAATATTTTTAGTGACTGAAATTTTTAAGACCAGGAAATGGCTTATAGTGGAGGGATGCATAGGATTGGGGAGAAATTATATGACTGAGAGATGATGAAGCTTGGTGTGTAAGCTCTTTTATAGCCGCAAGGAAGGGTTTGTTTGCAAAGAAAAACCTTGAAAACATGCTGCAAGAGTGATGAACATATTCTAAATGTGTTTAAAGCATCCAAATTATTTAAAGCGCCAGGCTTTCACCCTAGGGAATATAAAATTTGTTAGAGGAAGCTCGCCTAGTTGGGGGAGCTTCTTTTAACAAATTTTCTTTCTTCTAAGAGTGAAAGTACCTTTCTAGATGCTTATAGAGCGCATTATGCAACGCAGAATCTCTCAAGAGTAGAGGTGTGATGAAATTATATGAGTTCTGAATGCGTTCAGAAAATTATTCACATCATACTATATGCAACAAATGGGTGCATTCGTAAACAAAATTCAAAGCACGCATTCGCTTTCTCTGTACATAATTCTCTCATAAAATGGCTATAATCTTCATAACATAGACACACATCAAGTTAATATCAAATAGAAGAACCTTGTGTTGTGAGAGTTGTGTGTACTCCTTTAGAAAACTCTCTACTTATTTTTTTGTATTTTTCCATCCAATTCGTTACTGATATTAAAATGAGTTGACAAATGAAATCCATTATATACCACAATGGTCAAATCTATAATACAAAGGTCGGAGTGATGTTTGTAGGAGTAAAGTTCGTGGAATTTACGTTCAATAGTACCATTCAAATTCGTGAGCTACGGACCAGAATCAGGAAAAAAGTCAGTGGATCGACCCGGGGAAGAATTACAAGGTTGCAATGCAGATTTGTTACTTCCGTTGACCCTTATAAGTATGAGCTTTTCAAAGTGATTAGTGAGACACATCTCAAGATGGTCATATCATCGCACATCTGAAGAAAAAATGTTGTTATTGAGTTATACGTGGAGTTAGCCAATGCTGATAGATCTGGCCCATCTTCGACTACTGTCGTGGCGAATACGGGTACCAAAGAAAGAGTAGAAAGTCCTATTACCCGATTGTGTGGTGGGTTTATTGGCTTCCTATAAAGTAACTATTACAATATTCCCGAAACATCTATGGACAGACACTAATCGGTCTCTAACATCAATCTAAACTTCAAGTGTCAGTACCAGTCGGGGTATCAGCATAACACAAATTTAGACACTCGGGCTCAACATTAAATCAGTGTGTTCGATTTCAATTTTATCACCAGATCAATATTATAGGGAGAAAGCAGTTATACCGAGAAATCATCAATGTATACCGAATATCAACCCATTGAATATTTTGGCGAGCATATAGGTTACAAGAGAACTGACGACCAACTCCTTTTGAAGGTGGTCGATGAGGGTACGCCCAATGCCGTGTTAGAAGGTGACATTAAAGGCGTAGATGATGAAAGAGATGTACGTGAGGAAGAAGGGGTTGTAGACGCAAATAAGAGGGATGAGTCAAAACCTAAGCTAATCCGACAGTGGGTTCTAGATGGTTCAGAAGTGGCATTATTTTTTGAACTAGATTCGGTTACAACGGAGTTAGAACCTTGTGAGTCTTAATATTACACCTCAGACAATGCTCTGAATTCAAATGAGCAATTTAGGATATATGAACCTCTGCCCCACATGACGAACATCGACCTATCGACTGATGGTGGTTTAGAGTTTTTACGGCGCCCGCACAAAACACCTGGCCATGCAAGCACATATGGTGAAGTACGATTACGGGAAGTTGGAATGGAATACCCCAACAAAGATGTTTTCCCTGCTGCACTGAAGCAGTACAGCTTCAAGAATGACGTGAACTACTATGTCACGAAGTCTCATTCCGAGTAATTCGAAGAATAGTGCGCAATAAAGGACGGAAGGTGTAAGTGAAAAATCATGAAATCTTACCAGAAGAAAACCGGGATGTAAATGATAAAGAAATATCCCGATCCCCATACCTGTGTTGCGATGGATGCAAGTTAGGACCATCCAAGGCTAGACTAAACATGATTGTTGACATTATTCTACCGATAATGAATACTAGTCCCTAAATTCAAATACTAGTGCTGATTGCGGACATACATAACTAGTACCATTATACTCGAGCATACTACAATGTGTGGGTTGCAAAATAGAAAGCAATGGAGAAGTATGCAGTGCTGAAATGCCTCTCTATGGCAACAGTGTCAGGTAGTGGATCATTACATACAAGGTTTCATAACCGATCTCGAAACGCACCCAGTGTACTATAGTGATCAATTGGACCCTTAAAAATGAGTATTCCGGTGGTTCTTTTATACCTTTGAGCAATGTAGAGAGGCATTTTAGCACTACAAGCCTATGGTTCAAGTAATGGAGAAGTATGAAGTGCTTGTCGTTGCTTAAGGGGGTAATAGAAAGATTCTGCCTATAGTGTTTGGAATAACTTCTGAAGAAATGGTAGATGACTAGGATTTCTTCTTGAGTTGGTTACGCCACCGCGTTTGCCTGCAGCCCGACATATGTGTTATATCAGACAGGGGACCCGAAATACTGTCGGCGATTGATCATCACTTTAGGATCACACTTATCATCGGTACTGCATATGACATGTGGGATCCAACCACCACAAAAGATATCCTTCAACAACTGAGCGAGATCTAGTCATTGTCATGGGTTTGTAGTTTAAACTATGTATTCATTGCACACCAAATATTCCTACTAAGTTATTTCATTGCACTAACCAGTAGTTGTTTCTTGACAGGTTACAAGCTCGTCCAACATTGATTCCATCAAATGTTGAACAACCTAAACATTATTAATGAATATAGTGCAATGTATGTATCGAATATACCGTTTGAACAGTGGACGTGATGAAAGAGACTCGATGAAGTACAAAGAGAGTGAACACCATGTATGTAGTGTGCCACTCGCGTCAAAACCTTAATTTTTGAGTCACGGAGCACGCTAGGCCCGACCAGAAAGTGCCAGGTACATCCTATTGTATGAACCTAATAGAAGGGGCCTTCTATTGTGGGAGATTCCAAGCACTTCGGTTCTCATACGCACATGTAATTTTCGCATGTGGGAACATATGGATTGAGTACGCGCCTTACATCAATGATGTTTACCGACTAGAACGTATTCACAGTATGTGGAGTCCTAAATTCCCAACCGTCCCAGATAAGAGTATGTGGCCGCCGATGTCTAACACGCTGTTTGAGTTCGTGCCAAACAAGGACCTGCATCGCATCCTGAAAGGTCGCCTGAATTCCACCTAGACAAGGAACAATATGGATATTCGGGAGAGAGATGGTCAACAGAAATTAAGCAGGTATTGTAGAAACTTAGGGCATACAAAGACAACATGTTCTCTATACAGGGATACGTTGGGGCTTCAGCATCGATAACATTACTTTCTACTAATTTTCATATTCATTAGCGTGCTTTGCATATTCCTTTTGGTTCAATTTGTTATTGATTGTTAACTTACACATAACCCATGATAGATAGTAATAAGGACGAAGGTATTTTTTGAATGAGTAACCTCTATTTTTATTTATTTATGATATATTTATATTTACATCACAATATTTATAACAAAAAATACACTCAATCGTGTCATTGGGGAGAATGTGTGTGGCAAGGCAGTGGACAACGATTGCGTGAAGGATTTCTGTGTGGAACCGAACGTACAACTGGAGGTGTTTCTGGAGGTGTATTCGGAGGTATGGGCTTGTAGATTTCCTCGTCATCGTCATCGTTGCCTAAATATGTACCTAGCAATACCTCTTGGCCAATCGTTTCTTCAGGTTTGGCAATGTCATTATCTTTCTCCGTGGTCGATTACTGCGTTGTCCTCGCTTGCCATTGTGTATCCACCAGTCCCATGTTTAGTGGTTGCAACGATGAGCCATTCTGGTAAACCAATGATGTGCGTGGTGTTTGGGTCAATATAGGCGTATAACCATAAGGTGCCTCAAATCCTAGGTACATTAGAAAGGTAGCGGGCATCGACATCAGCATCGACTGTTGCATAAGTGTTTGCATTGGCATCGTCATCTGTGGCGGTGTATATGTCAATGTCTATCTTGATATAGGGTTTAGCATTGACATCAACATCAGGGTGTAGTATGCGGGGGACGTTAGTGCCCTGAAATATGTACCTACTTTTTCGCCCAGTCCGTTTCGTTCTTCCCCCAGCCCGTTACCTATACCCGAACTACCGTAGAACCTGGTCCAATTCGTACATTTCCACTATCGCGTACACTATCAACGACACCTTCGCGTCCCACATCTCTCGATTGTCCAACACTTTTGGTGGGATACAAGATATGATCTCGAGATCAGCATACGACATCCATTCAAACTGAAAAATAGAATTGTAAATATCGTTATGTACATATTCTTTTTAACGAGTCATTGCATAATTAATATAGGTTCGAAAAGGATAGGTAATTAATCTCGGTTTTCGAGCATTAATCTAATAGTAGTCTAATGTCTTCCAACTTGTTGGGTAATCCCACGTAACTTGAGTACAGATAGAGCTAACAATTCACGCATGTGTGTTAAGTTTTATTTTATAAATATTGTACTCTGTTTTATAAACTTATTGTCAATTTGACCTTCACATAGAAATGAAGTTGGAAGAGATGGGTACGAGGAGTGAAGTGGAATGGATTGGATTGCTCACGGTGCAGAAAAAGCTAAAAGATTAACCAATGCTCCACAGCCATCATTGTAAATAGATATCGAAACAGGTTTCTTAAACTTGTGTAGCATATTATTTCATGATATTGTAATTATAGTATATCATGTTTCCATTATGCTGGATGAATTGGCTAATCTGTATAAAAAAATGATTTGGATTTTCCCATCAGTTGCTTTTATGATTGTTAGATATAAAGTAGAAATAAAATAGGAAAGTGAGGGATGGGAACAGAAACAGGATGGTAAAACAGGGATGGTTTGGAGGTTAGGTAGTGAAGAAGAAAAATTGTGTTTTGAAGAAGAAAAATGGTGTTTGGCAAGAGAGAAAATGAGAGAAAAAATGGCAGCCGATAGTGGGGGAAAAATAATTTTAAGTTGAAAGTGTGGTGTGGGTTTACAAAAATTGAGCAAAAGCATGATTATAATCATGGTAATGGAGATTCTTGTAGATGAAATGAGCTAACCATATGTTTTGAAGAAGAAAAATGGTGTTTGGCAAGAGAGAAAATGAGAGAAAAAATAGCAGCAACCATGTGTTTTGAATAAAAAAAGTGGTGTTTGGCAAGAGAGAAAATGAGAGAAAAAATTTTGTTAAATAGATGAAGTCATCTATGACATCATGTGCTTATGTGGCATGCCTAATGGGCTACTATGTTGACCTACAGTTTGATTAACGGTCAACTCACGTTGACCATTAAAAGTGGGCTGGGTTATGAAAAAATCGTAACGTTGAGGGTGTCAATAAAAAATAAAAAGGTTAAGGGCACAAAACCAAAATCCCCCAAACGTTAAGGGTTTTTTTACAATTATGCCTAAAAACATTTACTGCACAAACTACATATATATTGATAAATGATGTTTACCTCTTCACCAATGAGAAAATGTAACACCACTAATCTGTATCCGTCGCCGGACTAGGGTTAAGAGGCATTACCAAACAATTTACATCATTATACAAACATTTCATATAGATTGATCATGTATCATCATATCACATTCATTCATAATCACATTGTCCCTTAAATAGGTCTACGAGATCTAAAACATTCTTTTAAGAAGGTTCGAGACTAAACTGGTTACACATAAAAATTTCTGAAATTTTAATAATTTTCTAAGTAATAGACGTCACACGCCCGTGTGAACAGCCGTGTGGACAAATATAGGCCATTTGCCAACCATAAGGGTCAACCCTACACAAGCACAAAATATACCATTTTTATACACAATAGGCAGCTTAAACATTATGAATTCATGCATCAAACATTAACCATAATTGCATCAAACATGCCATACCAATTCAACCATTTCATCTATTCATACACAAACTTTTTCCTAACCACAAACATACCAAATCAATATGATCTATTATTTAACCAAACAATCATCATTTAAATCAATTTAACAAGGCATGTAAATCAATGTCTTTTAGACCTAAAATACTCCATTCCTTTTTCATCATCTCAATTGCAACCTAACTTCTCAATACCAATATAAACAAACACATAAATATCATTATTCATCAATTGTGAATATCAATTTGGACACTTCCACTAATGCATCAATAACTTTACTAAAGCTTACCACATAACCACAATCACATACCAATTATAAGGCCATCTACATATCAAACCTCACATTATAAACAAGCCAAATCTCATGGCTCAATACATTTCAATCATATAGGCACCAATAGCCAAAATCACTTATACACTAAACAAACCACTAGCCTATACATGCCACTTAACCAAATTTTCAAACCTTTTAATTATCGAAACCATAACTGGATAGTGTGATGGGATCTCTGACGATTTCCAACCTGAGTGAGCCTTCAGAACACTATAAACATAGAAAAATAACACAAAGTAAGCTATAAAGCTTAGTAAGTTGATATGTAAATAATAAACAATCTGTTAACCTACTTTTACCAATCCTCACAACATGTTCTCAAGATAATACAATCAAAATTGCACATAGTTCCACAATTTACTCATGTTCACATCAAGCTGTCTACTCTATTCATAGCCACTAAATCATTTATATCTTGCGCTACGGAACTCAAAATTAATATCCACTTGATTTTTCCGAAACTAGACTCACATATCTTCTTACCATAAAATTTTCATAATTTTTTGTTTAGCCAATAAGTACAGATAATTCTTCAAAGTCGTCCCTATTCTGCTGTCTGACAATTCCGACCCTTCTTCTCTAAAAAATATTTATCTTTTAGTACGGGATTCAGATGATATTCCTATTTGTTTCTCTTGAAAATAGACTCATTAAGAATTTTAATCATATAAATTCTAACCCATAATTTTTTTATACAATTTTTAATGATTTTCCAAAGTTAGAATAAGGGATTCCAAAATCATTCCAACCTTATCTCACAAAAATTCAAATATCTCATAATACAAGATTCTTTTGCTTACACCGTTTCTTCTATGTGAAACTAGGCTCAACAAGTTTTAATTTCATGTCTTATTCAACCTCTAATGCGATTCCCAAAATTTTTAGTGATTTTTCAAAGTTATAAAACTATTGCTGTCCAAAACTGTTTTATTGCAAATTTTACTCTTTCATGATTTCTTTCATACATTTCATAAAATTTCTTTTCCAGTTCCATACGTCCTCATAATACATATCATATTTCATCTATGCAATTCACATAGATCATATTCATTTCATTCTCAATCATATAATCATTTACATAACTAACCTTAGCTTTCACAAGTTTAATCAATTTAATTCTCATATAACATTCAATTCATACTTCCATATAGCCAAATGAGCACATTTTGGTATACAACATATTTAAACACATACCTTTCTCATTTCATATACATGATACGGTATGAACTCACCAATTCAATTTCATTCGATTCTCACATAGGTTCTGTACGTACCTGTCTTGCTTAACTCGATCGTACTTTCATTCTCAACTTTCACTTACTTATTGATTTCTGTCACAAATACCTTGCTTTCGTTGTACCATCACTTATAACCATGTTTCATCCACTTTTCCCATTGAACCATTTGGAATACTAAAGGATACTCGGGGATCTCGTACACATAGTACTGTAACAATGCTATATCCTAGATATGATCTTACATGTAATCTCGTATCGATGTCAATAGCCCAGTCATGGTCTTACACGAAATCACATATCAATGCCAATGTCCCAGACATGGTCTTACACGAATTCTCATATCGATTCCATATCCCAGATATGGTCTTACACATAATCTCGGTAACCTTAATGTCATGACATTTGTATCCTATCTATTCCTAAGGTTCAACCGGGACTTTTACTTTGTCGAATCTCCGTCGAACATTTCCAAATCATTGTAATCACAATTAAATTTAATATTTAAGCATTAACCATAATTATCTCAATTAAGCATTTAAACATGTATAATTTAATGCTTATTAAACATACGAACTTCCCTCATTCGCTGAAACAACAAATTTAGGTCGACTAATCCGATAGATCTAGATCCCAATTCCGCTTTTCTCATTCTAGATAATATCAAAATTTACTTATTTAATCATCATTTCATTCAATTTAGCACAACTTACATATTTTAGAAAAATTACATTTTTGCCCCTATTATTTCAAATTTTTGCAATTATTTAGTCCTTATTACATAAAATCACAATTTCATGAAATTAAACACAAACCCAAGCTAGCCGAATTTTTCATATATTACTATCAGCCCATATTTTCAATTTATTTCACATTTTAACCACTAAATTTCCACATTTCACAATTTAGTCCAAAATTGACATTTTTCTCAAAAAATACTTTATAAAAGATGAAAATCTAACATCAAATATTCATAATCTATCATAAATCATCAATTTACTCAAGCATTCAGCAATGGAAACATGTTAAATCTTTAACAGTTTCGAATTCAGAGGCACGGGCTAGCTAGATTACGAAGCAATGATCTCAAAAACGTAAAAATTATAAGAAACTGATAGTTTAAGGGCTTACATGCAAGGAATTTGACTTGCTGAAATTTTCCAACATACATGGCTTCTTTGTTGCTTGAACTTTCGGTTGAGGAAGAAAAATAAAGATGAAAGCTTTATGTTTTCTTTATTTATTCATTTAATACCTAATTTACTATATTAACCTTTATAATATTTAAAAATTACAACATTGCCAAACCACTATCATCCACTAACACACTAATGGTCTAATTGTAATATAGATACCTCCACTTTAAAGTTCTATAGCTATTTAATACCTTTAGCTTATAGAACATAACTTTTGCACTTTACGCGATTTAGTCCTTTTTACGGAATTAAGGCTGTAAACGGTAAAATTTCTTTACGAAAATTCACACAATAATTCTATCATTCTATAAACCATAATAAAATAATAAAATAAATATTTTGACTTTAGATTTGTGGTCCCGAAACCACTATTCAGATTTAGCTAAAACTGGGTTGTTACAGAAAATGTATGGGTCGGCCACTTTGGAACGTATAAATGATATTTGCCACTAGGCCCATGAATGCAGCAGTAGCAGGCAACTACCAATCGGCATCTTATCTGGTTGCGTTGCTCGACAAAGCTCCCAGTATAATATGGACAACACGACAAATCCCCAACTTAGCTTTGCACATTCACTGAAGTCCACTAGATGTAGAAGCCATCTTACTGCACCAAATTTCTAGACTTATCGGGCATTAAAATACCCTTGATTAACTTCATGATGAATGCTCAGGCATACTGTTGTATGACCTCTTCCATTGCATCATCGAGAAGCTTATCAAATTTTTTCTCTAACTAGTTAGTTGATATCCGACCACCTTCGAACCTGTTCAGGATCTTCGCCAACATTGCTGTGCAGAGGTCCACTTTCCTCCGAACCATCGCTGATCCAATGATGATTGGCCTATCCACCGGCAGACCGAGCTGTAATGCTATATCCTCGAGTGTGATTGTACACTCGCCGCATGGAAGGTGGAAAGTGTGTGTTTTAGACCTCCATCTTTCAACCAACGCATCAGTTAGTGTGAGATTGAGTTTGCAGCCCCCTTGCATGCGAGACGCATGCAAGAATCTAGCCTCCTGCAGATACCCATGGATTTCAGGGATCGGAGGCTCTATAACATAAAAAAAAATTTGGATTTAGCAAAAATTTTTAAACATAATTAAAAATAACAAAATTTTAAATTTTGTCTTACCATTGCTAATTGGGCGGCGGAAATATGGTTGTCGTCGAAATAGATCAGAGAGGTGTCCATTCTTGAGAAATTGATCCGAACGAATAAAATAATATTTTTAAATGAAAATATAAATAAATACTGAATAAAAAGCTTCAGAGAGTTGAGAGAGTTTGAGAGAAGGATGTGAATGAAAGAAATGAAATTTGAGGGGTATTTATAGGTGTTAAAAAGTTACTATTAAGATTTTAATTTTTTTTACCGTTTGACGTGACAACAGTAAAAAAATCGTTGCATTTTACAATTGAGGGAAAGAGCGCCCAGTTGGACGAGCTTTCACTTTCTCTCTCCTAAAAACGACTTATTTTCCTAATTTAATTTTAAAACAACTTAAATGTCTAATTAAAAAATTAGCTTATTCAGCTAATTTAGCCAAATTTTATAACGTTTTACAATATCATAATATTTTAATATTTTTAATTAAAAAATAATATTCAAACTAAACTCAAATAATTAGGTATCTAAATTCAAATGAACTTAGACATCAATTTGTCAATAGTCATCATGGACTTAATAAATATTATATATATTAATTATTTTTCCTCCCAAATTTTGATATAAGCATCGTGGTTCTCTTCTACTTAGTAAGTGTATATATGTGATACACAATTTACTAATTAATTTACGTGATTTAAATACTTTAAAATCTATAATGATATTTGGGTTTTGTTTTATAATACCTTGGGTGTTAATGAAACAATTTTAGTGAAATTTAATTGTCTCAATTTCTAAGCGATCGCTCCAAAAATTCGACTTCCTGTTGGATTTTTTTCTTGATCAATGTCAACAACATTGTTATCACATTGTATTTTTATCTCATACAATTACAGCTCTGATCACTTCTAAGTTTTCTAGAGGTGTATTTAATATTGCTTCCTTGATCACAACAATAACATCATCAGTATGAACATATTGATGATTATTAGCTCCTATGACTCAAATATATATAAATTCTCGAGTGCTATTGTTATACTGCTATGTTCAAATGGGTTTGAGGTTGAATTTTTTTAATATAACAAAGAAAAAAGAAGAAGAAAAGAAATATTGTTTGTAAAAAAGAAACCCACAATTGTTTTTTTATACTCTCAACACAATAATTATTTCCTTTAGTTCTAAGTCAATATCATTGATTTAATAAGTGTTAACCAAATGGACTTAATTGATGTATTTTTAATATTTCAAGTTGGGATGATAATGGAGTGGGATATGAGTAAACATTGTTAAAAATTTTGGGAGAGGACAAAGGTTAAAAATGTAAATAGAAGCCAAAAACACTTTTGGCAACTTCTCCATCTGCCAAAAAGTGCTTTTTTTAAGTTGAAAATTTTTCTGGAATGATGTCTATTATTTATTGCTTTTCAGAGAAAAACACTTTTACATGCAAAAGCTCATCTGAAAAGCAATAAAGAACACAACCTAAATCTATCATTGCTCCCTAGTTGGCATGCTCTATTCCACCATTTGCCTCGCTCCACTATGAATGTGCAAATTTAAAAATTACTACCACTTTTATAAATGTTAGATGCATTTAGCCCTGTTCCGTCTCTTCTTACCCCACTTTACTTCAATTTAATTTTTATTATTTGTCTTTAATATTTTTAAAATTAAGTATTTAAACAAAATTCATTTCTAAAAATAAATTATAATATTTTTATATTTTTAATAATTTAATATATATATAAAAATTGATAATTTTATATAATACAACCAGAAGAAATGTGGCATACTCACTCATATAGAATAGAAGAAAAAAAGAAGAAGAAAAGAAAACGGTACCGTATAGAGTGAGCGGGACCTCCATTTAAAACTTCCTTATTATTAAATTGTTCCACTCATCTCAAAAAAAAAAAGAAAAAGAAAAAGAAGAGTTAAAAGAAGTATTCAAAATTACAAAACTGCCATTCTACCAGCTTTCTTTACACAGTCTTCCCCTACCCTTTTGCCGGCCAAATTGGCTTTCTCATTATCAGATCTATCAAAATCCCTTCCTTATTTTAGCTTTCAATTGAAAATCCATTATGTCATTTTAGTCCAAGGTTTCATTTTTTTTGCGTGGACTTTTGGCATTGAATCCAAAATGCAGAGCTCTAATGTGCAGCCGGAAGTTATACTAGAATGGCTGCAAAAGGAAATGGGTTACCGTCCCTTAGGACCCTACAATTCTTCTTCCAACAAGTCGAATTTACCTTCCATCGATTCGCTTCGCAAGATTTGTAGAGGGAATATGTTACCCCTGTGGCATTTCTTGTTAACCCGCGTTAAATCCGAGAAAACCGTCCAAAGCATCCGAAAGAACATCACCGTACACGGCGGAGGGGGGAATATTGAGAATGCTGGAAATTTGGGGAAAGAGGAGGGGAGGAGTAAAGGAGGGGGGAGGAGGAAAGAGAAGGTGGGTGGTGGTGGTGGAGGGGAGGGTTCAGGTGCGGCGGAGATTAGGGAAGCAGCAATAAGGGAACGGGAAGCCGCTGCCAAGGAAGCGGAGAGGTTGAGAAATATTGTGAGGAGACAAAGGAAAGATTTGAAGGCTAGGATGTTGGAGGTTTCTAGAGAGGAAGCTGAAAGGAAAAGGATGCTTGACGAAAAGGCTAATTACAGGTTTTTTTCTTCTTAATTCTTAAGGAGTTCTTTTAACTATATTCTAGAACTGAAAAATGCCTGCGTTAGTATTGTCCTTGTTAATTTTAACTGCTCACCATTGAATGGGCGATTTACTTCGAATTTATCTAATAGCTATTTTTCGCAACATCGAGTTTCATTATGCTTTAGGATTTTTCTTATAACTTGTGGCGTTTTAACGTCATTATGGAGGCAGAACATGAAACTAGGCCTTTAATGCCAACTAGAGCCTTTGTGTTTCTAAAATTATGGACCATCTTGTTTTTTTATTGCGTATTATTTAATTTGGGGCTTTGAAGTTAAATGTCTCTGTGATTTTCTTTATGGACTTTTCTGGTTGGATTTGACCTTTAGCTTCCCCATCAAGATGATCCCATTGTTTCTCGTTTTTGATCTTATGAATAAGCTGTAAGAGTGACCGTGTGCTCTATGTCAAACTACATAAAAGATCTTATTTTACAATATATAAGTGGTTGGTGATAGCTTTTACATATACTTTATAGAATATATGAGGACTCAGTGTGCATTTAGTTAATCCAAGCATGATTGGAGTCATTATTGTTAACTTCTGATATTATAAAATTAAGAGTGCCCTTAGCATGCTTGAAAACAAAAGTTACCAAGTGTATTTCATCTTTCGGCAAATCTCTTTTGCATATCTTGTGTTTTCACATGCCTTATTCTACTGTAGGCACAAACAAGTGGTGTTGGAAGCTTATGATCAACAATGCGATGAGGCTGCCAAAATATTTGCAGAGTACCACAAACGTCTTCATCAATATGTAAATCAAGCCAGGGATGCTCAAAGGTCAAGTGTTGACTCTTCCATTGAAGTGGTTAGCAACTACAGTGGCAATAGTGAGAAGGAAGCTGTATATTCAACTGTTAAAGGAACTAAAGCTGCAGATGATGTCATTCTTATTGAAACAACTCGTGAAAGAAATGTTCGCAAGGCATGTGAATCTCTTGCAGACCGCATGATTGAAAAAGTGCGAAATTCTTTTCCAGCTTATGAAGGAAATGGGATCCATTTGAGTCCTCAATCAGAAGCTGCCAAATTAGGCTTTGATTTCGATGGGGAGATACCTGATGAAGTTAGAATTGTTATTGTAAATTGTCTCAAAAATCCTCCTCAATTACTTCAGGCAATTAGCACATACACTTCAAGGCTTAAAACTTTGATTTCTAGAGAAATAGAGAAAGTCGACGTTAGAGCTGACGCTGAAGCCTTAAGGTATGCTTATATTTTTGTGTTTTTCTTGTTGGTGGTTACAGGATTTCAAATAAGCTTCCTTTGGTTTTCCACGTTTTCTTCTACTTATCAGGGTTGTCTAGGCTATATGGTTACAAATAATTAACTGCTTTTGTCTGCTAAGTACAGTTTTTTAGAATCTTAGAGCTGCAATTTGTTTCTTAGCTACTATTTGTTTGTGTTCACAGAAATTACTGCAATTTGCTAAGTTATTCCTTTGATTTGATCCTACATTACTTAAAATGAAGAAAATGCTGCAGTTAATAAAGCAATAAATTTTATCATTAATGCTACAACTAAGATAACAATTATAGGTACTTTGTTATAGCTCTCTCATTTTTAGTGACTGACATGCTTTGGGTTTTGTTTTGGTTACAAAGTATATCTTTTCTATCTAAAACCTCCGAGTACTTAAAAGTCTCTTTAGCTTCTAGTTTCCTTATGGTTAGGCATTAGAGAACATTGCTGTATTGTGCCAGGAATATGTTGTTGAAAGTTGATTGGCTTGAAGACTCCTGGTAATTCTTTTTTCTGGTTATGTTCAATCAAATATCTTTTAGTTAAGTTTCTTGGTTGTTGTTTGGTTTTAATACACCTTGTATTGAATAAAAGATATACTTTTATTAGGTACAAATATGAGAACAACAGAGTTATGGATGTTTCCTCTCCGGATGTGAGCTCACCCTTAAATCAACTTTATGGTAATGAGAAGATAGGAATGGATGTACCTTCTAGAGGAATGCAAAATCAACTTCTTGAAAGACAGGTCTTGTCTCCTTTTGAGTACCTCATTGATGCAAACTCTTTATTTTTTATCTTCTACTCGCTCCTGTATCTGTTAATGCTGTTGTTAAGGGATTATGAAACTAGAGGTGTGCCAATGTAAGATGAATGGATGCTGGTTGGTTTGCTTAACGTTGTTAGCGCTCCACTATTGTCCTTATGTTTATTCTGCTGAGTCATCCTGTAGTTTGATTTATAAATACGTATTTGTTTGCAGAAAGCTCATGTTCAACAATTTTTAGCTACTGAAGATGCTCTCAACAAAGCTGCAGAAGCGAGGGACTTGTGTCAAAAGCTTATAAAACGTCTACAAGGAGGTAGTGATTTAGTTCCTTCACGTTCTCTTGTCGGAGGTGCAACACAGAATGTTGGCAGTCTTAGACAATTTGAGGTAATTCCTATGGTTATGAATTACCATAGTGGCATTTTTCCTCTTAATGCTCATTTACTCATGCTACGTTTTATGGTTAATTTTCTCTCAGTTGGAGGTTTGGGCCAAAGAGAGAGAAGCTGCTGGGTTAAAGGCAAGCTTAAATACACTAATGTCTGAAATACAACGGTTGAACAAATTGTGTGCAGAGAGGAAAGAGGCTGAAGATTCATTAAGAAAGAAGTGGAAGAAGATTGAAGAGTTTGACTCCCGTAGATCCGAACTTGAATCCATATATACTGCTCTCCTGAAGGCTAATATGGTAAGGTATTCCATCCTTCATTTTCATTGTTAAACTCAACAGTAGGAACATGTTGGTGGTGCATCTATGATGCTGTTAGATACAATTGTTACTTTTTAGCAGTTTACACTTTGTAATGTGGTTGAACTTTTTCAATTTAAGTTAATAACATCCCTTCTTTCCTTTGTCTATGTCATCTTGGATTACTTCTCTTCTTTGCAAGAAAAGATATAAAAAACATTTGCCTTAGGAGATGTCCATATGCTGTTTGAGTATCTTTTAAAAGATGGAAAAAATACTCTTTCTTTTGTCTAATGATAACTTAATTCTCTATAGATATATCTTGTTTCATTTGTTCTCTTTCCAAAATATTGGAGAATATATATTTTGTTGTTGTTTATCTGCGTCCAGCTTCTCAAGAAGAGGACTTGAATGTTATACTGGATACTTAGGATGTTAAGTGTTGTTATAGTGTTCTCTGATTAGATGATATAGTTAGTATAAACAGTGTAAACTGATCTCATTTATGTTTTATAACAATGGATTTAAGTGGTGGACATATTTTGTTTGTTTATAGTTATGAATACTTCATCAGTTTATTAGTTCAATCTTGGTTTCTAGTATACATTATCTTCCAACTAAAAATCTCTAACAGGATTTGTACTGATTTCTTTTGAATTAAAGGATGCAGCTGCATTCTGGAACCAACAGCCATTGGCGGCGAGGGAGTATGCTTCCAGTACCATTATTCCTGTTTGCAATATTGTTGCAGACATTTCAAATAGTGCGAAAGAGTTTATTGTCAAAGAAGTTTCTGCATTTTATAGAAGTCCTGATAATAGCCTCTACATGCTTCCATCAAGCCCACAGGTTTGTAGGACTGTTCACTTTCTTTCTTTCTTTCTTTCAATTATAAATGCAATGAAAAAAATATAGTAAGTTGTTGAAAAAATAATTTGTTTTTTTATCTTATCTTTGATGCAATGTGACATGACAGACTGGGTTCCCCTTCTTAATATGACCATAGTCTTGATCAGTGGTTTTGATGCTGAGAAAATATATTCTAAGCTATCACCTTTCATTATTATCTGGCCAAGTCTTATATTTCTTGATCAATTGCATGTCACTTGACTTTAAACTAGTGACAGTTGTCACAGTGGATTTTAATTATGTAGATATTCTCGTAATTGATCATTTGATTCTTGGAACTGTTGAACGAATGTTTCATGTTAAGGGAGCTATCTTGGTTTGTAACCCCTACCAATTCATGCAGCTATTTATCTAAGAAATTTGGTAAGGTAGTGGTTCTTACAAATCAAACACACACAGTCATGCTGAATTCATTTGGTATATGTAGGTACAATGTGATAAGCATATACAAGTTTTAGATGGACTAAAACTAGGAGGTAAATATGATAACTATTTTAGATGGGCCAAGAATATAAGATAAATACAAAATTGAAATGGTCAAAATGGTTCAATCAAATCAACTGAATTATTTATCCTTCTCAACTATATACATTAGATGTAAATTTTCTGAAACAAAATTCTATGAGGAGCCTATGTTACTCTGACTCGGTTGTGAGTGTCCAATATCGGTATGCGCTGATATTATTATTAATTTTTTTTTTCAAAATTTTCCAAGTATTTGTAGGATTCTAACTACATACCCATGTCTGAAAATATGTTGGACACATTACTTAAAGAAAAATAGAGTTGAAGTAACTTAGCTTTGAGCTCCTGGAGAATTTCTTTGTAGGCTTAATATTAAAACATAAGACTTCTTTGCTTGTATCATGTAATTATAATTCCTGCATCCTTCAAAACTTTTACTTGTTTTTTAACTTAAGTGGAAGACCTTTATTATATGTGTGTATCATTCCTTATTTCTCTTCTGTGCCCAGCTCTGATGAAAATTTAGTTTAGTTGAAATTGAATTCTTTATCTTATTTTCAATATATTGGAAAATTCATTTACATGCCTCTTTTTTTTGTTCCTTATTTCCACATCAGGCTCTTCTAGAGTCCATGGGTGCTAATGGATCTACAGGACCCGAAGCTGTGGCTGCAGCAGAGAAAAATGCTGCATTGTTGACTGCAAGGGCTGGTGCCAGGGATCCTTCGGCAATTCCATCCATATGTCGTGTTTCTGCTGCTCTTCAATACCCTGCTGGTGAGGTCTCCAATAAAGCCAACTAGATCCATAGTGGCACCGGTTGTGGTTTTGAATTGATTTGTTACAGTGCTGAGGGGTGTTTGATTGACAGTTGAGGTTGAATAAATTGCATTTTTGGTTTGTACCAAAAACAAAAAGAACTTATTTGGTTATTACCCAAAGAGTTCTCCTTTCAAAATGCCTTCTAACACTTGGAAGTTCAATTTATTTGCTTGGTTGAGATGTTTTGAATGATATGAAGCCCTTTTAAATTTCTTTCTTTCAGTAAGAATTGTTTTCAATCTAATGACATTGTATGGTTAGGTTTGGAGGGTTCGGATGCTGGTTTGGCATCAGTGTTAGAGTCTCTGGAGTTCTGTTTGAAGCTTCGTGGTTCTGAGGCTAGTGTCCTGGAGGAATTGGCAAAGGCAATAAATTTGGTCCATATTCGACAGGATCTTGTTGAAAGTGGTCATGCACTATTGAACCATGCTTACCGTGCTCAACAAGAATATGCAAGGTAATGAATTACTGTTTCTGCCTACTTGGAAGTTACAATTATATAAAAGCAATCTGTTTATCTTTTTCCCTCTGATCATTTGTATAAGCAGATAGTGCTTCATCTAGAATTGATTTGCCTATTCTTTCTTCGGAATCATATGGTTGCTTTTATAGTTGCATTTGCCTTTCAAAGAAAAAAACAAAAGTGGACTTGGATACAAAAGAAAAAATTACTTTTAAATAATTAAAAATGAAAATCCAATTTTGGGTTAAATGTAGCAAACTATATGGGTTTACTTTCATATTACATCATTGGTTTTTCTTGCCAAATGATGCAGGACAACAAATTATTGTTTGAATTTGGCAGCTGAGCAAGATAAGATTGTCATAGAGAAATGGCTACCTGAACTTAAAACTGCAATTTTGAATGCTCAGAAGTGCTTGGAGGACTGCAAATATGTCAGGGGTTTGGTAAGTAATGGTGTTATCGTTTTGCTGGTCATATCATTAGATCTCTTGCTACGTGTATGCATATTCTACTGTTTTCTTCTGTTTTATATTCAACCCATTCGAATATTAATCTTGTAAAAAGAAAGAAATGATTGGTTTTTCTGTAAGCAAGAGTGCGAGCTGGAGCTGTGAGTTGGAGTGAGGTTGGTTGCTGAGATAGACTGGTTGTTTGATTGCAGACTATGTTTCTGGCTGCAACTATGACCTATTTGTTTGTTTATTTATTTATTTCTGGTGATAAGAGAAGTGAGAATGGGAAAGGGGTTTGGGGATAGGGATGGCAAATTAACTCGAACCTGACGGGTTTTGACTGATTCGACCTGATAGGGGCTTTTTTCTTGAAAATTGGGTTTGGGGCGGGGTGGGATACCAAAATGCCCTTTTTTTAATTTTAATTAATTTTATATATTTTAGTTAGATTTTTTAAACTGAAATAAGATTATATGAATTTTAACTCTTTTTTTTATATATTTTAGGTAGATATTTTTATTTTTATAAGATTGTATAATATGTATTTTATTTAATCTTGTAAAAGTAATATAATATACAAAATTATTTAATACTTCGGGTTTGGTCGTGTAATGTTTGAGAGTAGGGGAATTTTTAGTATTTTGGGATTGGGTTTGGGACCCTAAACCCTAAACTTGGGTATTAAATTTTTTAATAAGATCAGTTTGGAGACGGGATGTATAAAAATATGGTCAGAGTAGGGGTGGGCAAAAAACTACCCCATCATATCGCCATCTCTAGTTGGGGATTAAACTTGTTTATGTCAACATATAAGGTCTGTTATTTGAACTCACTATTTCGCTTAAAGTACCAGTGTTAAACATGCGTCCGACACAGACCTGGATATGGGTATAGGAGTATGATCTTCCATATATATGAAAAAATTTAGGAAAAAAAATTGAACATGTGTTGTACGCATACTTGTATCCGCTACTCATCTTTGAGTCTAGATATAACATAGGGTAAGACTATTGAAACATCAACATCTTATTATACTTGCCTTGGGATTGAACATTGTGGTACAGCTGGACGAGTGGTGGGAGCAACCGGCATCAACTGTTGTAGATTGGGTCACAGTTGACAGACAAAATGTTGGAGCCTGGCATTCTCACGTGAAGCAACTTCTTGCATTTTATGATAAGGAAGATTTGTGAACTGTTATTGTTAATTATTCATTCTCCTTTGTTCAATGGTTGGGTATCACTTCTTTTTTTTTTTTTTTTACACTAAAGCCCTGTATTTGTATGTAGTAGTATGGTTTGAATTTCCCAGAAGAAATGGCTGTAAAAACTTAAGCTACCTTTCTGTGTTGTAACGAGATTTTTGCCAATTTGTTAAGTGATCATCTGCCAGAATATAGCTTGCTTTTCACCTATGATTCAGAAGTTTTCATTTTAATTTTGGTTATCTTTTTCTTTCAAATAGTTCACATTTAATGATTTTGAGTAGATTATTTTGATTTTCTTTTGAAAGATACAAGCACTGGGATATTCCATACCTAAATTTACTTTGATTTTGGTTCGGATAATATTCGATTAAGCAAATTCCGGTTCAAATATTAAAAAAATATAAATATTCGGTTTGTTGTCTCCTAATTGCAAAAAGTAGTTTGAAATGTGATTCCATGAATACTGAGCTCATATTATTCATGGCATTGGCACATGATATCTACGGCTGCTGTAAGCAGCTCGTGAACAAGCAGGAACCAGTCCAACTATCCCATACCGTTGAATTTATAACATCAAATTCAAAGGAACCAATTCAATAAATTGTAACTATAATTCCCAGCCATCAAAGTTTTACTAGTTTCTAAATCATACATTCATTCCTTTTGAGCTGTTTTGGAGATGGAAGAAATTAAACCTGAATGCATTGCTTCCACTTTACAGTTCACTGGTTTTTGCATGAACGATATAAAGAAGGTTGATAGGCTACACTATAAAAGTTTATCAAAGTTCAGGGTATTAAATCAGAACCCCAAAAAGAGAGTTATTTGAAGAGATTAGAAGGATGAAAATGAGTTGGTTTTCCTTAGTACCGCTGCTGCTTAGTTTAGCAATCAATAATCTCTCAGAGGCTAGCCATGGACATAAGCTACGTTCTGCTGTTGTTTCTGGAACTGTATACTGTGACATTTGTTTCCAACAAGATTTCTCAAAGGCCCATCACTTTATTTCAGGTCTGCTGTTTTCACTACTAGTGATTTTCATCTGTTATAGGCTAACATTTTAATATGTTTCCTTGGTTGAAATTTTGTTTCTGCAGGTGCATCAGTTGCAGTGGAATGTAAAGATGGGGATTCGAGGCCGAGTTTTCGACAAGTTGCGAAAACCAACGAGCAGGGAGAATTCAAAGTTCGTTTGCCATTCTCAGTTACCAAACATGTGAAGAAAGTCAAGGGATGTTCAGTGAAACTTGTGAGAAGCAGTGAGCCATACTGTGCAGTGGCCTCATCTTCAACATCATCATCACTCCATCCCAAGTCAACAAAGCAAGGAACTAAGGTTTTCTCAGCTGGGTTTCTGAGTTTCAAGCCATTGAAACTGCCAAATCTATGCAACAAAAAACCAAGTGTTGTTGCAGACTCTAAGGAATACAACACCCCACACACCTTGGATTTTGAGCAACCAAACTATCCCATATTTCCACCTCCGCTTGAAGACCCTGCAACACCACGGCCAAGCCCACTGCTTCCCAATCTCCCACCATTACCTCAACTCCCCCCTCTGCCACCCCTTCCAGGGCTCCCTTTTCCACCCATTCCTGGAAGGAATTAGACAACTAATTCTCTGATATTAATTAATGGGTATGAAATGGCTATTGAAATCACTTCTTACTTTCTGTCCTACTCCTATATGATATTAGTTCACTAGTTTTCATGTAATACTCTATTTCCATTCCCTTTGTCTACCAGTTGAAAGTTAATGTGGTCTAAGCATTCAATGGAGAATCTTGATCTGAATAATGTAATGGGAGTTTTATATTTCAGAATTTCATGTATTAATAATAGACACCTGAAAAAAATATTTACCACATATTTTTTAAAATAGAAGTACATAAAATAAAAATATTTAGTTCAAATTTAAACATGTAATTAGAAATATGGGTAAAATTAGTATAAAAATAAGCCTTTTCAAAACAAACAAAAAATTTCATTCTTTTGCCACAAACAAATTATGTAAGTGAATAAAATTACCAATTATAATTAATCTATAACTAAGAAGCATGCGATTAGTTTATACTCCAATCAACCATTAAACAAATACTATGTCTTATTTTAATTCATCATAAAGCATGCCACCCTTCTCTATATCTCTATTATTATTTTTGGATAGAAACCTTGGAATCATTTCTTCAAGTTGTTCCATGAACGGAAGAAAACAATTATGAGATATTGTTGGAAATATTATTATGGGTTTTTTACAAAATTGCTTTTTTTTTTTTTACCGTTTTGTCATTCTGTTACTAGTTTAAATAGATGGTTAATTTTCTCTTTTTTCGCACCCAACAGATACACAACCTTCTCTGAAAAACATTTTTCTCTTTTGCTTTCTATTCGCGATTTCTTTATAAAATTTGTCGATTTTTCCCAAATTACTTTTAGAGAAAATTCTATAAAGAGGGGGCGAGTATGACACTAACTGCCTTAAAGAGGCTTGTGAGAAAGATGAAATTATATATGAATTTTGAGCTCCCTATTTTCTACAACAAATTGACATAGCTGAAATGAAAAACAAAAATCTAAAAGAAATGATGAATAATTTACTACTTAGTTCTGGTTTACCTGATCACATGTGGGTGGAGGTCGTACTCTCTGCGAATCACATCCTTAATAGAGTGCCTCATAAAAAAATTAGATTGTACCCCATACGAATTGTGAAAGGTTATGCCCTTAATAAAAAATACTTGAAAGCGTGGGGGTGCCTAGCAAAAGTAGGCATACCTATTTCTAAACAGAACACTATTGGGTCTAAAACTATTGATGTTATTTTTTGTTGGTTATGCTTTGAACAGTGCTCCACATAGATTTATGTCTTTGCATGATTATTCCATATGTGAATCTAGAGATGCTTTCTTCTTTGGAAATATTGTTCCTTTAAAGAAATTTGATGTAAATCATGATATACAATTAGATGAGCATGTTTTTTTTTCTAGTACACATAATAGAGATATTCTTAATGATGATGTGGAACCTAGGATAAGTAAAAGACAAAGGACTGCCACTAGTTTCAGACATGATTTTCTTACTTCTTTTATAACTGAGGTTAATGATTTAGACTTAATAAATGATTCTATCGCTCATTCTTTTTTGATAGATGAGGATCCAAAAACTTATGATGAAGCCATAAATTCTATAGATGTTAGTTTTTGGAGAGATGCTATTAATAATGAGCTTGAATTTATTATGTCTAATAACACTTGTGAATTAGTACACTTTCCTAAAGGTTTTAAACCTATTAGTAATAAATAGGTATTTAGAAAGAAGCTTAGACTAGATAGGTCAATACAAAAGTATAAGGCAAGACTAGTGGTTAAAGGGTTTACTCAGAAATTTGGAGTAGATTATTTTGATACTTACTCTCCTGCAACTAAAATCTCTACCATTTGTGTGTTGTTTGCATTAGATTCCATTCATAATCTACTAGTACACCAGATGGATGTAAAGATAACTTTCTTGAATGGTGACTTGGATGAAGAGATATATATGGAGCAACCTCTAGGACTTATGGGACCTGGTATAGAAGATAAAGTTTGCAGACTCAAAAAAAATCTCCGTACGGTCCCAAACAAGCTCCAAAACAATGGTACGATAAATATCATAAGACCATTCTCAGTTTTGGTTTTATAGTTAATGGTTTATGTAACACCCCAAACTCGGCCTAGACGTTATGGTCGGATCTAGTGATGTCACATGATAGGATGTTTGAAAACCGTGTCGTCGCATTAAAACCATTTCCATTGAATTCCTTATCTTAGTATCTTATTAGTTCCAAAATTGTGTTGCTCATTTAATCGATAGTTTCAAAACGTTATTCGTTTGCGGAAGCTTTTAAAACAGATTAAATAATTGTGCGTTTAGGAAAAACATTTATTTCTTTTGAAAACTGAGGTTTCCTACTACTAGCAGTTGTAATCCATAAAATGAAGATAATTAAAACCCAAAACCAAAGTCCGAAAGTCCAATTACAACCCAAAAACTTAGCCAGTAAAAATAGAATAGAAATAAAACCAATTATCGAAAATATGGGTTAAAAACCATGAAAGTCCAAAACCGTGGTCACCGTCGAGTCCTCCGCCGTACCGATCCGTCTAAATCTAGGGATTACCTATGCACATTTAAACAAAAGATGTGAGTTTACGAAAACTCAGTGTATAATCCCACAGAAAACAAACAATAGCAAATCACAGTACACAGTTAAAGCAGTCCTAGGCCTAAGCCCTTTTTCAGTATCAGTAACAGTTTGAGCCTTAGCTTATCTCAGTACAATATCAAATATGCAGTAGGGCCTTAGCCGATCACAATATCAGTTGCATTCATGCAGTATTCAGTAACAAAGTCCTACCCAACCAGCCTCTACATACCATCTCCGCCCAACCCTACACTCCATGTGGGGATCAAATCAACCCACCCATCCCTACACTCCAGGTAGTATCGAATGCGGCAAAAAAAAGTAATTTGCAGCTAAGCTGCCAATATCTTAGGGTTAAGAGCCTTTCAGTACACTTTCTCCAAATATAATTAACCCCACCCCATACAATGTAACATACAAGTCATGGCATGCTATCTCAGGACATCAGTACATATAACCAGTTTAGTATACAAGCATACTATCATCATGCTCAACACATATATAAATCAAATATTCAGTTCATACAATTAAGAGTCTAAGTGATGCTTACCGACCCTACAGTAGGTTCACAGTCGACTTGGGCGACCCGTGTAACCTTAGCAATCAATTTAGTGATAATGGGCTCACACGCCCATGTGGTCTGCCCATGTGGGCCCACACTCCCATGTGGCCCACTCGGCCCAAATTGACCTTGGCTGCGTGGTCCATTTTTAATGTAACCAATGCTAGCTAAATATTCATATATGTTTTCACTATTTATTTATATGTTTTTTCAAAGCTGTCTACTTGAGTCACTATTACTAAATTATTTATATCTTGAGCTACAGAATTCCAAATTAAGGTCCGCTTGATGTATTTGAAACTAGACTCAAATACCTTTCTACCATAAAATTTTCAAAATTTTGGTTCAGCCGATAAAATACAGTAAAATCTTCAATCTTACCCACTGCTACATTGTCGACGACTTGACCTTTCTTTGCTAAAAATTAATTATCTCTTAGTACAAAATTTGGATGATGTTACCATTTATTTCTAATGAAAATAGAATAATTGAAACATGTAAATTTTAACCCCTAATTATTTTTATCCAATTTTTGATGATTTTTCAAAGTCAGAACAGGGGAACCCGAATTCAATCTGACCTTGTTTCACAAAGTTTATTATACCTCACGATTTAAAATTCCATTACTTACACCGTTTATTCTATGAGAAACTAGAATCAATAATATTTAATTCCATATTTTGTTTATCCTCTAATTCGATTTCCATAATTTATGGTGAATTTTCAGATTTAGCCTACTGCTGCTGTCTAAACAGCAAGCAATTTAGGCTTTTTGTTGAATCCCTTTTTATTGCGTTTCGGGTACACACCTGGTTTTGTTTGATGCTAAAATAGTTCCTGAGTAATCAAAAAAGCCTATAATTAAACAAATAACACTAATTTAATCACACATAACGTGATCTCAAATTGAACTCGTATCGAGGTTTTAACCCATAAGCGACAAACCTTACCTTCAACTGATGAACAGTAATTCCCACACAAACTAAGACTCCGATTAGTGATTACGAGCCATTGAATCCTCCTCTAATTGGAATAAATAAAACACTTTAGAATAAGGTTAACAAACGGAGACAAACCACTTATCTAAAACTTATCGAACGATCGCAGACAAAAGTGGAGCGACACGAGGTAGAGTGAGAAAAGAAAAATCAAGAAGATGAAGGGTGAAAGAGAGCAAAAATTCTGCAGCAATGAAGAGAAAAACGAAAAGAGGGTGGAGGGATTTTGGGGAAAGTAAAAAAAAGGGAAAAAAAAGATGAACAAAATATTTAATAACCACCCCAATCCCTTATTTCTCTCCATCAAACTCCCTACTAAATCCACTACTCAGATTTTTAGTCCATCTTAAACTTTCTTAGACGCACGAGCAAAAATAATACCCAGGCCAAGATTCGAACACAAGACCTCCTTCACACCAACACTCCACTTATCCATCAGACTAGTAGGCCCATTCTGTTAATTATTTGCCAACTTTTACTTAAAAGCCTACTGACTAAAGATAGGGATTATTCATAAAAATAACAAAATTTACCCAAGTCCTGGCTTGAACTTGGGACCTCCCAAACACACCCAGAACACATAACCACTAAAGCAGACAGATATTTGTGTCACACATTCACAATACCCAAAATTAAAATTTTGAGGCGTTAAAGTTTAGATGCATGTGTATATTCCAAAATGTTTAGATCTGATTGTGTCATCATAAGCCTGTATGTAGATGACACATTAATTTTCAGTTATAATATATAAGCTATTATTAAAACCAAGAATTTCTTATCTACCAGATTTGAAATGACTGATTTGGGAGAGGTAGATGTGATCTTAGCTGGTAAAGTTACAAAATTAGAAAAGTGATTTTCATTAAACCAATCTCACTATATAGAGAAAGTGTTAAAAATGTTTAATAGTTTTGATGTAATCCTTGTGAGAACTCATTATGATTCTAGCATACAACTGTTAAAGAATAGACGAAACAATATTTTTGAATTAGAGTATGCAAAGATTATTAGAGTCTTATGTTCTTGATGAACTACACTCGACGGGACATTGCTTATGCGGTTAATAGACTAAGTAGGTATACCCATAATCTGAGCAATGAGCATTTAAATGCTTTAAAACGTTTGCTTAAATACCTTAAAGGTGCTTTAACTTGGGAGTTTGAATTTTTTGGCTACCCTGCAGTCCTTTGAGGCTATTATGATGCAAAAGGGGGAACTAATAATGATGAGGTAAGCTCTACAAATGGGTATGTCTTTACTTTGGGTGGAGCAACCAATTCGTGGAAGTCTACTAAACAGACTTGTATTGCTCACTCTACGATGGAGTCAGAGTTTATGGGAAAAATAGAAATCTATTTGTAGAGATTCCTATATGGGAAAAACCAGTACCTCCCGTATCTTTATTATGTGACTTGTAAACCGCAAGTTGTGTTTGTAAGAGTCAAACTTACAATGGTAAGAAGAGACATATTCAAATAAGACATGAATCTGTAAGACATTTAATAAAGAATGGAGTACTCACTTTGGAGTACGTGAGGTTTGAAGGGAACCTAATTAATCTACAAACCAAAGGGTTAAGTAGGAAAATGGTTCTTGATTCATCGAGAGGGATGGGTCTTAAGCCCAATGGTTGTGGAATTCATGGTGGGTTTCTAAGTCAAATGAAACCATGGAAAGACTCACAGTGTACATTTTACCTATCCTTATGGCGAATGATGTACATGCATAAGGCTGAGTTTTTACTCTTAATGAATTTATAGCCCAGATTTTGGGTGGTCTTATTGAGACGAATTTGATGAATTCACCGACTTGAGAGGTTAAGTTTGTTACTTTTAATGAGTTCATATCCCAAAGTTTGGGTGGTCCTATTGAGATTGACTTGATGAATTCACCGAACTTAAATTTAAGAGGATAAGCTTAATGAAAGCTCTTAATGATTTCATAGCCTTAATATGAGTGGTTTATACTGAGATAGACCTGATGAAATCACCTACGTAAGTGTAAATGACTAGCCACTTTCTATGAAAACCATTTTAGGTAGTTTTTCTAGAGCACTCACAAGTATCCAGAAGTATGTTGGTTAAAACTTATTGAGTTATCGCGGAACTTCAATTGGATCCAAGATTAGTTGTGTCATGAGTTAACTCCTATCTTAACAAGTTCAAATCCACAAGATACTAGTGCTTAAGCAACTAATTTCACTATTGCTCTTCTCACATATTTTAAGTAAAATAAAACTCTATTTTTTCTCGTGTTTTCAAAAAATCTTAAAATCACTTTGCACTAGTGAGGGATTGTTGATAATGCAAAGAAAATTATGATTGTTGAGGATTTAGCGGGGGGCTGTTGAAGATTTAGTAGAGATATTGTTATGGGTTTTTTTACAAAATTGCCCATGTATTTTTACCTTTTTGCCCTTTTGTTACTAGTATAAATAGATGGTTGATTTCCTCTTTGTTCACACTCAACAGAAACACAACCCTTTCTGAAAACATTTTTCCTTTGCTTTCTGTTCGTAATTTCTTTATAAAATTTTTCAAAATTTCCCAAATCACTTTTAGAAAAAATTCTGTCTAAGAGTTTGGGTTTTAAGCGGGACTGATTGTGATCCCTCCAAACTTTCCTGAAAATTGTTCCTACTGTGATTTCCTGAGAAGAGCAACACCAATTGAGTTCCATATTTTATATTTGGGTGTACGAATATAGAAGAATCGTGCTAACTTTGGGGGACGATGTCCACTACACGATTACACTGATCAAAGTGAATTCGTTTCTAAGGCAATAGATTTACCACGAGACAATAATTTTTTATTTCATATTTAATTATTTTTTCCCAATCAATGCTAATAGATTTGTTTTTGCAGTAGATTATATTTCCCATAGACAGTAGGCTTTAAAACCATTAGGAAAGGATGACTTAATAGCATCTCAACACTCCACCTTTCACTAGCCTTCCTTGCAAAGAATGTCATCAAGAAATATTTCCCTTCACTTGACATGCTTTGGTACTATTTTTGGTTTGTATCACCATATCCCCATCTTGATCGGCAATTCCTCTAGTGGTTTTACGGTGACCATCTGAAGAACAACACAACCTAGGGACCATATGTCTAACGCAACACTAATTTTGTTAGTGGTACCACATTTGGGTGGCATGTAAAATGGTGTGCCTGGAAAGTTTAAAATCAAAGGTTCTATCTCTGACTCACTAGGCAAAAATCAACTATCTTTAGCATCTCAATTGGAACGAAAAAACTAGTTATTATCGGGTTTAAGGTTGCAATGGACATACTTTTTTGCATGAATGTGATGAATGCCTTCAAGCAACATCTTGATGTAACACTTGAGATTATCTTTTGGTTTATTGCCACCGTATTTTTCGATTAGGTCTCCAAGAGTACCACGAGTCGGGCATATTCAAGAAGTAAGTTGTAAAGAGACATCCCTTTTTCTAAAAATAAAGCGCTACCATAGCATTTGATGTGTTCCAGCCCGGGAGAGTCGAGTCGATTCACGTGTTTGCATCAATCATCGACGAGGAGAATGTTCGGGCGTTGAAATCTTAAGTTTGGTGATGATATGCGGAAGCTAAAAAAGTGGTTTTGAGAATGAAAGGAGGGTTTAGAAATATGTAGGTTCGGTTTAATGGTAAAGAAATAAAGGATTGATAAGTCAGATAGGTGGTGGATGTGGAAAAACAATCTTAAGGACAAGAAAGAACCAACACTATATCAAAGAGCTGACCCGAGACTTATACGTCTCTTAAGGTGGACCTTGACCCGCTAACTAGGAAGTTAGGAACCAAAGGTATATTTTGGAGAACGTCACACTCGGTGATGAGTGATAAGTTCAAAGAAACAAGTTGGGAAGACGCCACTAGCAACGCTAGATAAGTAGAACAAGACTTGTACAAAATAGGAGAGGAGGTAAACTCACTCGAGAACAAAATGTTCATAAAATTTGATCAAAGTTCCAAAAGTAAAAGTCCCTTCAAAAGGCTGATTACACACATATTTATAAGGCTAGAAAAAGGCTAGCTGAATGGTCAAAAGTATTCATCTTAAAAGCTGAAATAAAGCTCAAGCCTCTTGGAATTCTTGAACCAAATAACTCCACCATTTAATTCACTTCAATTCAGCTGCATAATTGACCTTGAATGCATGAAAAGTGACTCTTGAAATGTCCTTTGGTTAGCTGAATAGTCACCAGCACCTTAATGGTGTTTTGAATGCTTGGATTAATTCTTTTGAAGCAGCAAAAATGGTAGGTAGTTGAAAAGCTTGCTACCGAATTTAAAGAAGCAATAATCCACTCTTTAAACTCCTTTAAAAGATGTGTTAAACCTCCTTTGTAACAGCCCTTTTACTTTGTAACTGAAAATGACTTGAATAACCACTTTATTTAATTTGTAACAGCCTTGAATTGTAACGGTTATGACTTAAAAAGACTCCTGCATTAAACACATGTAAACACTTATTAAACATAACACACATTAATACTTAAGTAAATGAACTAAAACATATGCATCAATTATTCCAACAACTAGTTAATTAAAGAAGCATAATTAAATGAGCTTAACTCATGCACCAATATATAATTCTAGGAACTAGATTAATTAAGAAGCATCTATTAAATGAAGTTCAATAATAACTTAATTATTAAAACTAAGATGAGTTGTATTAATGACCAGCAACTCATTTATTAATCTAAGATGAGTTATTAACTAAAATGAACTCAATTTATTAACAAACTGAAATTAAACGTCTCATTTTGCACTTAGGCCCCTCGAGTTTAGGCAAATCCTGATGTCGTCGAGATGTATCGAAACATGATGCGACCGGGTTCGCATCAGCATTGAACAATATTATTACAACCAGAAAATTATCGAAGAAGGCTTATTTCATTTTTAAGTAAATTAGAGTCTTCATAAAAACAAGACTTGACGGCCAAAACTTAATGGTAAAAAACCAAGTCTATAAGTTTTACCAAGTGAACTACTCCATAAGAACCACTGCCAGGACTTTTCCCTTTTATCCACTTTAATTCTAAACTATTGTCTGCAACTCCTTTTACCACTGAAAAGTAACTTTAATATGCAATAACTAGAGAAATTTAACTCAAACAATGCAACAATTATGTTAGCGCATCAATCAATGAAAGAAAGTAAAAAAATAAAGAAAATAAGCAATGGATGCAGCAAAAATTGACCTGATTTCATTCAACTTGAAAATAATACATTATAGGTTGAGTTTACATACCTAATACTCAACTAACACCACTAATCAACATTGAGTCTGTCAAAACATTGCTTGTACACTAAAAAAAGTCAACTAAACAAGTTATTCATCACCTAAACACATCAAGGTGTTATCAATCTTGTCCTTTTTCAACTAAGAAAAATTACATTGCAACTAAAAGGATGAAACATATTACTGTAACATTCACATGAGCTACATGTATTAAAAAAAACATCTTAGCAGCATGGTTGGCCACCTTTCAATACTCCTCCTTGGCTTCCATGCTGTAAACTCCAATTTGAAATCTTAACTTCTCGAATCTAGTTGTCTCAAGAGGTTTTGTCAAGATATTTGCAAGTTGATCTTCTAAACTGTAATGGATCAGTTCAACTTCTTTTGCTTGTTGCACTTCTCTTACAAAGTGATACTTTATCTTAAAGTGCTTTGTTTTCCTATGGAATACTGGATTCTTTGCAATTGAAACAGCAGAATAATTGTCACACTTGATCTCTGTTGCTTCCTCTTGGTTCAAGTTCAAGTTATTCAACAACTTTCTTAGCCAAATAGCCTGGCTAACAACTGCAGCAGCTGCAACATACCCTGTTTTTGCTTTGGATTGGACCAATGATTTTTTCTTTCTTTAGCTCTAGAAGAAAACACTTGACCCTAGAGTGAAGAAATAGCTTGAGGTACTCTTTATGTGCTCAATAGAACCTGCCTAGTCTGTAATAGTCCGTTTTTTTATGGTGTCAAAAACTGTGGTTTCGGGACCACAATTTCAATGAGAGAATCCATAGATATATTTAACTAAGATTTATGAGTTAAATATAGTATAATATTGAATCGTGATTTAATAGATTTTATTAATTGGTCAGTTAGTCAATGTATAAGTGATGCGTGCCAAAAGTCACTAGTTTTCGAAAAATGAGGTATCATAACCTTATTTTCATAAATCAAGCTCATAAACATTATTATTGAATATTTACATAGCTATTATATTAGTGAATTGAAGTTTGGTCTAGAAATTTTGATGATTTGATAGTTAATTAAAGAAAAAGGACTAAATCATAAAAGTTATAAAAGTTTATCGGTATTAATTTTTATTAGTTAAAAGGCTTAAATAGTCAAAGTGGGAGGATGTAAGAGGTAAAGACCCCTTTTTCAATATTGGTGGACTACTAGTCTTTTATTTTACTAATTTTATATGTTAAACTTATATTAAAATAATATATGTTTATTAAACATTAAAAGAGGGATATCATCTTCCTTAACTAGTCTTCCACCGAATAGAAAAGCATAAAACCACCATTTTTAAAACTCTAAATTCGTTTGCACTTGTGTTGTTTCATGTAAGGCCATTTTAATCCTATTTTTAGTAATTTTATGTTTTTCAGATTGTTGCAACTAGGTCCAACTAAATCATATCTCCATTTTCAAAACCGTTAAAGCTTTAATATATTTCCATTGATAAAATTTGAATCTTTTAATGTTTAATGGTATTTTTGTAGGCTTAGTTGTGAATAGAGACTAATTTGTTTAGTAAATTTTGTTAGTTTGTGTATAATGATCAAATTGTAATAATATAAAATTTGTCATGAAATTTTTGAAAATTATGTTTTAAAGGGCTTTATAGTGATGGATTTGTAATTAGATTGGAAATCAAAGCTTGAATTTGAAAGATATACTAGTTTTAGACTTTAAGGACTAAATTGAATAAAATACAAAACTTTAGGAAAATGATACAAAATGAATAAAAGATGTTAAATTCATGAATTTAGATGGTTTAAGGTGTTAAAAGCTGATAATGTGAAATGGATTATTATATAGATCAAGGATTGAATCGTATGGTGGAAAATTGGGAAAAAAGAAAATTGCATAATAGTCTCTACAAATCAACTTTGTATTCAAATACATTAGGTAAGTTCATAGTGTATTGAAATGTATATATACATATTGTTGCTGTTGAATTTTGAATATATATGTTATTAATATTGTAAATTGAAATTGAAATGTTATAAACTAATGTTAAGGTGAGTAACGACTTAATTAAGAAATGTTGAATACTGGTGAAACATGATTCATATGAATTCAGAATGAATGTGACTTGTTTACAACATGTGTACTGAGAACATGAAAATGCCCATGATTCATAAATATTATGAATCTTATTTAAATGTCTATTTCAACGTAGTAAATAATTAGGATACGATTGACATGCCAATAGGGTTATATCGCGTGATGTATGGGTTTGATATGAGATGAGATGATGATAGATTATATGTTTATATGTTCATTAAATGTGCTGGTATCCAGCAACTTTTTTAGATTACTAAGTTGTATTTGCAGTGATTCATGCATGTTTCTAGGGGATGATGTGTAGCCTTTGGGCTTGGCACTTAGTGTCCATGCGTGTTTTTGGAGGGATGTTAGCCTTCGGGCTTGGCACTCAGTGCCTAGGTGTGTTCTTGGTTGGTTTTTCTCGTTTGAGCATTCTAGCGTATTTTGGGTGGATAACCGTGTATCCGAATTATTTTGCTATAGTTCATCAAGCTACATGTTAAAAAAAGAAAGTATATTGATTGATTTCATGAGTTGCTTAGAAATGATATGTTTGTATGTTTATTGAAATGTTAGCTGATGAAATTGAATGAATGATAAGTGTGTGTTTAAAAGTTGTATGGAAATGATATCAAAATGACTGAAAGTTTATAGTTTACATGTATGAAACACTAGTTTTGTACTTGTGACATGTGGTAACGGTGCTATATGTTTAAAAGAAAAAGATATTTGATTGTGTATGTAATAAGTTGAGAAGAATGTGTTTAATAATGGATTTTATCAATTGATTAACTTGATTAATAGGTTTAATAGTTTGGTGAATGATCTTGTTATGCATCATATTGAATGGATTTAGGAAGATTATATGATTGATTCGTGATATATTCACCTTACTGTTGTAAAATGTTTTGACAAGAAAGCAACTTAAACTACTTAATTCTATTTACTTAAAGGTGAATCTAAGGTAAGACTATTGTTTATGTACCTATGAACTTACGAAGCATGTCAATCTTTACCCCGTTTTATTTTTGGATTCTGTAGTTGCATATTTACGAAACTTGGCTATTGGATCACTTCTAAAGCTCACACTATCTAGCGTAGCTGTTGGTAATCTTTGGTTCATCTTGGTTCGATTATAAGTGGCATGTAATAGGTGTGATATATATATGTGCTTGGTGTTCAAATTTATGAACTTGCCTATTTTGGTATGTTTATTTGGGTATTCTATTAAAGTAAGTTTATGGGATTGTTTCGGCAAGTTAAACTATACTTATGCTCATATGAAATGAAGATGTGTATGACTAGCTCGAATGTGTGCTAAGTGATTTAGAATGTGATAGTTGAATGAATGCATAAATTATAAGTGAATGGATTGAAATAATCTAGTTGATTACGGTGCCAATTATGGCATATTGGTTAGATACATAGGAATGCTTTATAAGTTATATTTTGGGCATGAAATATGCATATTTGAGCTGGTTTTAATGTTAGTAAAGGAATGCATTATAAGTCTTTGTATAAGGTTAAGCCAAATTGTACATTAGGTATCTTTTCATGCACACATGGTTTGCTACATGGCCGTGTGTCTCACACAGTTGGTTGACACGATCGTGTGTCTTACACAGTTGGTTGACACGACCGTGTGCTACTGGTAATTTAGATGCATGAATGTTGACATGATCTCAATCTCTCACACGACCTAGCCATACAGTCGTGTGAATGTTTGTAAAGTTTTACAATTAGGTCCACACGACCACATATTGTTACAAGGCCTGGCGACACGACCATGTGACCCTACATTACACGACTGTGTGGTTCAGCACCACAAGACATCAGCTTGGTCACACGGTTGAAATTTTCATATATTTTGTTAAGTTTAAGTGCTTCCGTAAGCTCGTTTGAGACTTAGATTGATGTGTAAGTCATTACATACTTGAGTTATGAACATTTTAATGATTGTTTTGATTGCTAAATGTCAAATTTACATGTATTTGTTCCATTATCTTCTATAGCATCATGTAGCTCAGGTCCGGTGACTGGACTGAGCATGGTGTTACACAATCACTAACTGAGTATCCAAGTAGCTTAAGTTTTTTAGCCATTATGAACTTCACTCCATAACTCAATGTTCCTTTTACATGCCTCAAAACTCTTTTGGCAGCTTTGTAATGGACCATATTGCTGTGATGCATGTACCTCGATAATAAGCTTACAACAAGCACTATATCTGGCTTGGATGCAGTCAAGTAAAGCAGGTATCCAACCAAGCTTCTATAGCTTGTCTCACTTACTCTTTCAACATTTTCATTACTGGTGAGCTTGTCTCCTTGAGGAATGGGAGTGTTCGCAAGCTTGCAATTCTCCATATAGCATCTTTTACAAAATCTTCATGGAAAAAGCCTTTTGGCTTATAAAGATTGCTTCACAAGTTTGAATCACTTTAAGAACAAGGAAGTATGTCATTTCTCCCAAGTTTAACATCTTGAACACCACATACATCTGTTCTTTGAAGTCAACAACTATGTAACAGCTCGTTTTCAATGGTGTAGGAAACAGTGGTTATGTGACCACGATTGTAATGAGTGAGTTAATATTTTAATGTTTATAGGGTCATATTAGGGTCGTATTGAATTTTTGTTAAGAAAATTTAAGGTTTAAATAGTTAATTAAGTAAAAAGGAGTTAATTAAGTAAAAGGATTAAATCGTAAAGATTACAAAAATGATTTCTATTAGCTACAAGGATCAAAAGGCTATGATATTTTAAATTAAAGTACTTAGTGAGTAAATATGCCATAAATCATGTTAGTGGGTAGTTATGGACATATGTTAGTTGAAAATTTTTAATTATAATAAGGGTAAAAATGTAAATTAGTAAATAAATTAAACAAAGTAATTAAAAGATGAATGAAGTATCATCTTCTTTGTTTTTCTTCCCCTAAAATCGAATCCTCCATTGTTGAAGGAAGAACTTTCTGCCAAGCTCTTTTTTTTGTATGGTATGTATTTTTATTCCGTTTTTAGTGATTTTTATGTTTTTGAGCTCGTATTAGCTTAATCTAGCTACCCCGGGGGTCAACTTGTAAAATCGTTAAATGTTTATGGACTTTCCATGAATGAATTTGTAGTGTTAGTGAATTTTATCGATGGATTATTGATCTTAGTTTCTAAATAGACATATTTTGTTAAGTAATTTTTAGTGAATTTGAACTAAAGGATTTATTTGAGAAAATGGTAAAATTCAATAATAATTTTATGAAATAATGAAAGATATGGACGGTATAGGACCTTAGATAAAATCGGCTATCATGATAGTTCATTAATTGTGGTGTAATTGAGTTTGGGATTTAGGGATTAAATTGCATAACAATTAAAATTTTAGGGGTAAATTTTTAATTTTGCATTAAAATGGGTTTTAGAATCTATAAATTTAAGCTAATTGAATTATTTAATTGAGTTAAATTGCTAGTTAGATCAAGAAACGAATCAACCGGACTTAAACCGATGAAAAGCTAAAGTGTTGGAGTAGTCATCAGCTTCGTTTCTTACAATCGTTTTTGTCAAGGTAAGTTCGTGTTTCCTTTTTAAAATATTACATTTGAATTTTTAAGGTTAATTCATAGATTTATGATTTATCTAATTATGATAAAGACTGTTTTGATTTGAGAAAAGGAAAAGTCCGAGATTGAAATATATCATGGTATTATACTCGAAAAGGAAAAGACCATGATTGAAAGACACCATGGCATTACATTCAGTATTTCTGAATCAATGAAAATGTTGAAAAGGAAGTTATCCGAAAAGGATAATAAATGAAAAGGTTAAAAAGGAAGTTATCTGAAAAGGATAACAAATGAAAAGATTGAAAAGGATGTTAACCAGTGTAAGGCCCAATTTTGGCCCAGGCCCGCATAAATAAAAATAAATTCCAAACATAAATAAAGGTCCAATTAGTACAGTCCAGACTACAAAATTTGGCCCAAATTTTGCCTGAAACCCAATTACAAATAGAAATAAAATACCCTAACCCGAAATACTAACTAAACCTAACCTGAATTACCCATTAAACCCTAGCCCAATCACCATGCAGCCCAAAACAAAAATCAAAGGCAGGAAACCCTAGAAGCTCCCAGCGTCGTTTCCCCACACGCGAGCCTCCAGCGCCGCAGCCACCAGAACCCTCCCTGGCATGTGCACTGCCCTCCACGTCACCATACGGCCTCCGTACCCGTACCTGCAATGTAACAAACACCTGGAACACACGAAGCGACAGAGGAAGGACGAACGAAAAAAGAGAATAGCAGCAAAAAAAAAAAGAAAATAGGAAAAACGAAATACGTAATTTTCATTTTTACTTTCGGCTATATAAAGCCACTTTTCAGCATTTGTAAGGGACACACATGATATTGAACAAAAAATCAAAAAAATATTTAGAGAATTAATACAAAAAAGATCAAAAGTTTCTTGAAGGTGTTTGTTTCTCTGCTTTTTTTTCTTCTCTGTTCCATTGATGCATGTTTATTACTATTGATTTTTGTAAATAGAGGTAAAAAGGGAAAGGATTCACCTTAGCGTAGCGCCGATTGAAACCTTGCTCGCTTTGTCGCAATCGAAGCTCGGGCTAAAGCTGTGAGGCCAGATATTGGCGGAGCTTTAGGCGGCGCGAAAATAGGGTTGAAATCCTAGCAGTGGAGAGGGTAGGGGCGGCCTCCCTTTGGTCCGAACTTAAGGCTGAAGCATTCTGCTTCAGGTTTTAAGGCGTTTAGGTGGGCGTATAAAACGACGCCGTTCGAGGTTGATTCCCATAGCTTCGAAACGGCACCGTTTTGAGCGTCCAGTGACCATGACCCGCGCGGTGACCTGACCCGAGGGAAGGATCCGCGCACTTTGGGCGTTTGGTCTATTTGCGCATTAAATCCCTCTGAATCTGTGATTATTTTTTATTTCTTTTATCGTTTTCTTTAATTGATACTGCAACTTTTATCTGGTTTCTAATTTGATCCTAGTTAGTTTAATGCGTTGCAGTGGGTAGGGACATTTCTTCATTCAATCCCTCTAAGTTATTCACGATTTATAATCGGATCCTTTATCCTATTTTATTTACAAATTTTCCCTCCATTCTAGTTTTAAATCCAATTTAATCTTCTTTATTTTAGTTTATAGTTTATTTTTATTCGATTGGATGTATATTATTTCATTTTTTATGCACGTAATTTTAAATCTCATATTTCTATATGGTTGAGCTTAATATTTTTTGTTATCATCAAAATCATTAATATTATTTATATTCATTTTGTGATTGGTTTTAAATTTATTATACTATAACCCTAAGTTTTCATATATTACTACTTAAATTCAACATTTATTTTTATGAGTAACTTAACATGATTTGTATATTTTTATAATTTTATAATCTTTATTTATAAATTCTCTTTTATATTCCTATATTCTAAAAATTACAATCATATTTTTGTACTATATTAGAGCATACATACGTAATCTTCATTTCTTACTTTTATTTTATGAATATATTATTGATTTCCAATTATTATAATTATTATCTTTTAGCTTTCTCTTAAATAAGTCACTTTTATAATTCATTTTTTAAAACTTACTTACATGTTTTGTTATTTCAACCCTTTTGTATTGTTATCATATATATATATATATATATATATATATATATATATATATATATATATCATTATTATTTTTATTGCTATTATTAAGTTCTTCATTTAATACGTATTATCTATCTAAATCATTATATGTATTGCTTTATATATTAAATTTCAATTTTTGCTCATACTATACTTATTTTAGAATTCATTGGCATATTACAATTCATGTAAAATTTATTTCTTAACCTATTTCAAACTTTTCTACGTGTAATTCATTTTAAATTTTTGTTCATATAATTTATTAATTACAATTTACCTATTTTCATACCATTTGTTTCTTAAATTATATTTTGAATTGATATACTTTATTTGTACTTATTCGCTTGTTTTGGTTAGTCCCCTCTTATTAGTCAATGTTGATATTTGCGTAATTTTTTTGTTGACATGTTTGTTTGTATTTGTTATTTGGTTTTTGTTATTCATTAGTGTACATTCTATTTCCAAGCTATCCTGTTACTTTGTATATTACCATTCAATCATGTTACATTTGTAAAAATGATGTTTCAATAAAGCACCAAAATCATTTTTCATAATTTTCAAAAGGACCTGGCGTTCATAGCTCTCGAGAGAATTGTGCCCTAACTTACTGGGCTTCAATTCTTCTCGATGAATTTGGATAGCCCAATGTTTATTTTGGTAAAACCATACAACTCTTAAATAGAGCTTTTGAGACTTCAAAATGTTGGATCCTAACTTACTGGATACAACATTTTGTTATCTCGATTTTAAAATAAAGACAATGTTTGATGTTTAGGAATTTCGAGAAATTGAACCCTAACTTACTGGATTCTGATTTCCCGTTTGACTTAAATGACTGAATAACCTTCTCAGAATACATGAATTTTAAATTTTGAATTAAAAAGACATATTTAATTTTGACGATTGAATTGTCGCATTCTGACTCACTGAGTGTGGCAATTTATTTCTGCGAAATAAGTGCGACTTATCATTCAATTTAGTTGATTCAAGTTTTCTCACCAAAGGATCGTATTTTAAAATCTTTTCAGAGTTTTGAAATGAAGACATCAAACAATTAATTCGGTACCAATCTTGGGCGTACGAGGGTGCTAACCCTTCCTCGTGCGTAAGCGACTCCCGAATCTATTTTCTCAAAATTTCGTGGACCAAATTCGTTTTTAACGGTGAACTGGTCACACCTTAACAAAAGATCGATGGCGACTCCCATTTTATTTTCAAAGTCGATCCCCCTTTTTGATTTAAATTTAAATTTAAAAAGGAGGTTTCGACAGCTTGGCGACTCCACTGGGGATCTTTAGAGAGTCAAGCCGTAAAATTGATTGTTTCCTGTCTTATTGTCGAAAATTGAAAATTTGATTTGAAAAATTACGATCTTTTCTTTGCACTTATTTGCATGAATATTGTAAATTGAGTTGTATATTTTGGCATCATATTGCATAAGACTGTTTAGTCTTGTCCTTTTAAGTGGGAGTGAGAAGCTACTCCTTCGTGAGGTTTTCACCTCTGTGCTGGATAGTGAATCACTTTCAGGATACATCTGTACCTATGTCTTCGTGAGATTTTCATCTCCGTGCAGCCATAGGGAAATGTATTCCCCTAAACCGAACTCAGTCTGTATGAGCCTATAATGGGTGAAGATCGATGAATCTGCTGGTTCGGGTACCTTGACTTTAGAGCCAAACCGCATGTAGAAGACCTGAGGAACCCATCCTAGGTAGAGCCGCTCCAAATCCTTACACGATCGAAACGGATGTGTTTGAAAAGGGAATCATGGAATGATTTGTCTTGTAAAGGTTTGTATGTGTTTTGGAAAGGTTATGCACTTATGAATTGGAAAGAAATATTTTTTATTATTTAGTGATTGATGATTTATCTATTGAGACATTATGCTTGATATGTCGCTTATGATGAATAATATGTTTTTATATATATGTGTTTAGTTGCTAACTTGTAATGTGGTGTATTTTGATGGAAATGTGCAAATAAAGATTAAATAATATTTATTGGTTATTCAAGAAATTGTTATTTGGTAAGTTGAGCTTCTCTTTTATGAGCTTACTAAGTATCATTTTCTTATGTAGTTGCTTTCTTTTCTTTGTCTTGTAGATCTTCAGAAAGCTACTATGGTTGGGAATTCTGTCGGTGCTTTATCACACTATTTGTCAACCACTTTGGTAGATTTTGTGTATTTTTGTCAAATGGTTACAAATGGCATGTATAGGACTTGATGTAATAGGTATTTTGGTTTAGTTTTACACATATGGTATGTTTTGACTTTACTTGTAGTTATTTGTATATATATGGCTTTGGTTTGGCTTGTATAAGTTTAAACTCATTTGAATATGGTCATTTTGATTATGCATATCTAAAATGGTAAGTTGTGATGGTTAAAATTGAGATGGAACGGTCTTTTAGCATCCATGCTAAATGATTGATGTTAGTATTGTAATTTGGTTTTTAATTGTTTTTGGTTTATGAATTGTGATGCCTTTGAATAACATATTGGTTAGAGCTTATAGGATGATTGAAATGGTATGTTTTGAATGTGGTTGAAGTGTGTTTTGGTCATGTGAAAGTTGATAGAATTAGTGTGTCTTGGTGTGCAAGTTTTGGTGTTGAAATGGCTTGTTTTAGGGGTAACTTTTGCTGCACACGGCCTGGGACACGAGCTATCACACGGTCGTATGCCACACACGGTCTCTACACACGGCTGTATGTATTTATTGTTTTAGGTACAAGTTTCACACGGTCTGAGACACAACCGTGTGTCTCAAAACAGTTTTTGGCACAGTGTGACTCACGGTTTGCGACACGACTGTGTGGTCTTATTTCGAATACCCATACGGTCGAACACATGGGTTGGGACACAACCATGTGTCCATACTTCAACTGTCCACATGGTCTGGGTTATGTCACACGGCCGTGTGACCCATGTTTCCCAATTTTTCATGTTTTTCCCAAAATTTTTTGATTTGTTTCAAATTAATCCCTGATTGTTCCCAAATTATTTTTAAGGCCCCGAAGGCTCGATTTAAGGCCCAAATATGTATATTTTCCATGATTGTATTGAGTTATTAGAAATTAATATTAAATTGTATTTTTGTTCTATTTTGAAGTTAAATGTTTTGTTTTGTACAATTATGCTCCATAACCCTAATTCGACGATAGAGACGAGTTAGAGGTGACACAAACCAGCTCAATATTTCCAATCACAAGCAGATCATCAACATACAAAGACACTATAAGAAATGTTTCATTCCTAACCTTTTTCATATACAGTGTAGGTTTACTTTTACTTCTTTCAAATCCCAAATATGCTAGATGATTATCAATCTTCTCATATCAGGCCCTTGGGGCCTATTTCAGGCCATATGAGGTTTTCTTTAGTTTGTATACCTTTGCCTCACATCTTGTTACAACAAAACCTTGAGGTTGTTCAACGTAGATTTCTTCATTTAGAAAACCATTCAAAAAAAAAAAGAGAGCTTATTTTACATCTATTTGATGTATCCTCCAACCCTTTTGAGTTGTAAGTGTTAGCAACAGTCTTATGGTATCTAACCTTGCTACAAGGAAAAGGTCTGAGTAAAATCCACACAATGTTGTTGATTAAAGCCCTTAACAACTGATACGAAATCGGTTTAGTAGTTGAACCCGAGTCGTTTAGTTCCCGATCGTAAACGTAGAAGTGTATTAGAAAAGAAGAAGAGAAAAATGTAATTAAGTTCAAAGAGGTAAGGTAGGTTCGTTCAAAGTAGGTTGTGGAATTTGGCTTAAGTCTAAATGTTATGATTAGGTTGGTCGAGTTCGGTTTAGGAATAATTCAAGAATGGTCTTTAGTTTTGGTGCGATTTGGTATTCGGAAAATGGTACGAAATGGTATGAGATTTGGTACGAAATGGTAATGGTTCAAAAAGGTCAAGAATGAAATGCTGTCAATTTGTTGAGAGAACTCTTCTCTTGAATTTCGTCCAAAGACTCGTTGGCTTATCTATTAGTTAGTGGCGTCAACCTTGCTCTTTGCAAAAATCGAACTTATCACTTTCAACCCAAAGTGTGGCGTTCATTTGATACCGAGGTTCCTATCTTTGATAGATAGTGGGTCGAGGTCCTTTTACATCCGTTTCATCCACCTTAAAGACATATAAGATTCGGGTCAACATTTTCCTTAGTGTTGGTTCATTCTTGTTTTTAAGCCTTTCTTTCCATTTCACCTTAAACCGAAAATTCCATACCTTTAATATTTGATTTCTTTCTTTCTTAGCCGAAATACCTACCAACCATTTCCTTTTAACCTTAAATGAACCATTAACACCTTCATTGAACAAATATAACTCTTTGATTCAAGACGAACGAAACTTCATCGTTAGGACGATCGGGCAACAAACACGACTCAGAATTCATCCACGAGGCCGGGGTCGTATCATTTGGTATCAGAGCTGGTTAAAACGAGAAGAACGGACGTTCAAGAAGAGTCGGAGTAAGTAGACTCGTGAAAAAAAAATAAAAAAAAATCGAAAAAAAAATCAAAAAAAATTGTATACGGTCTAGGTGCGGACGAAAAGAACGTGAAAGATCCGTAAAAAAAAATTCTAAAATCACATTCTACACTCCTTTATACCCATTTTAGTGAATTTTCACGCTATTAAAAAAAAATTCCCAATTAGTGAATTCATTTTATACGCCACGTCTTTAAACCTTTCTTTCATTCGAGCCTACCCTAAACCATACGACTTTCCCTTGCAAACCCCTTGAAGCCGACCCTCTAAACTAAAGATCAAGCCCTACCGAGTCTTATACGAAATTATAAGAGAAGAAACGAGAGGAAAAAGGCACGAGTGTGGGAGCATATTCGAGAGGAGGTAAAAGCCAAAAGAGTGCAAACACGAGCGTGAGTGTCGTTCTTTCTTTCTTTTCTGAGTGAACGTGAGTCTTTGTGGTGAGAAATATTTATTATGTCTCAAAATCCCGAGCAAAACATGGCGGAAAGGACTGAAAGACAACCGATAAGAAATGTTGGAGGAGGAGTTCCCGATTTAGGTCAACAAGCCCTCTTAAGGGAATTCCAACGAATGCTTCGAAGTGAACTTGAATCTATTAATGAGAGACTCGATCGAGTGGAAGGAGGACCAACACGAGAAGGAACCCCTCAAGGACCGAGAAGGGAGCGAGGGCGAGCAAGACCTTTCGTGGATGATCCCTATGAGCCAAGCGAGGTGGAAAGTGACCAAGCGTCGAATCAAAGCGAGAGACGACGAGGTCAAAGGAATAGGGGTCCTAGAGATCGAGGCCAATTTGATGATGATTTAAAAAGTATTAACCTATCCATTCCTCCCTTTCAAGGGAAATCTGATCCGGAAGCTTATTTAGAATGGGAGAGAAAAATCGAGATGGTCTTCGAGTGTCACAACTACTCGGAGAGCAAAAAGGTGAAATTGGCGGCAATCGAGTTCTCTGATTACGCAATGATATGGTGGGATCAACTTACAACGAGTCGAAGAAGGAACGGGGAGCGGCCAATCTCATCTTGGGCCGAAATGAAAGCCGTAATGCGTAGGAGATTTATACCTTCTTACTATTATCGTGAACTTTATCAAAAGTTGCAGAATCTTACGCAAGGAAATCGAAGTGTGGAGGACTACTTCAAAGAAATGGAGATTGCCATGATATGTGCGAACGTGGAAGAAGATCGCGAAGCAACCATGGCTCGATTCTTAGCCGGACTTAATCGTGACATAGCCAATGTGGTAGAGCTTCAACACTACGTTGATATTGTTGATATGGTGCATGTTGCTATCAAAGTTGAAAAGCAATTGAAAAGAAAAAGTTCTAGCCGAACCTTTCCTAGCACCAACAATCCTCAAAGGTGGAACCAAGGCACGGGTAAGAAAGACTTTTCTAATCGTACTAAGGATCAATCTTTGTCTTCTAAGATGAACAAACCCGTTGGCGAAACTAGCAAGGGCAAAGAAGTTGCCATTCCGAATCGATCGAAAGAAATAAAGTGCTTCAAGTGCTTAGGGAGGGGCCACATTGCAAGTCAATGCCCTAACCGAACCAACATGATTGTGCGGGCTAATGGAGAAATTGAATCGGAAGAAGAAGATGACGAAGAACCCGATGAAATGGCCGAAAAGGAAGAAGAGGATGAACTTGAATACGCCGTTGATGGCGAAATTCTCGTTATTAAATGAAGCCTTTGTCTTCAAAGTGTTGAAAATGAACAACAAAGGGAGAACATTTTTCATACACGTTGCCATGTGCAAGGCAAAGTGTGTAGCTTGATCGTGGATGGCGGAAGTTGTACAAATGTGGCCAGCACTTTAATGGTTGAAAAACTTGGCTTGCCAACAACTAAGCACCCTCAACCTTACAAACTTCAATGGCTTAACGATGGAGGGGAGTTGAAGGTAACTAAGCAAGTTTTGGTGCCGTTCACTATCGGAAAATATTCCGATGAAGTTCTATGCGGCGTAGCACCCATGCACGTTGGTCATATGTTATTGGGTCGTCCATGGCAATTTGATCGTAAAGTCATTCATGATGGTTTCACAAACCGTTACACCTTCAAATACGATGGGAAAAATGTAACTTTGGTTCCCATGACGCCGAGGCAAGTTTATGAAGATCAATTAAAACTAAGGGAGAGTGTAGAGAAATTTCGGGAAGATGTACAAAAAGAAAAGAATGAAATGCTGTCAATTTGTTGAGAGAACTCTTCTCTTGAATTTCGTCCAAAGACTCGTTGGCTTATCTATTAGTTAGTGGTGTCAACCTTGCTCTTTGCAAAAATCGAACTTATCACTTTCAACCCAAAGTGTGGCGTTTATTTGATACCGAGGTTCCTATCTTTGATAGATAGTGGGTCGAGGTCTTTTTACATCCGTTTCATCCACCTTAAAGACATATAAGATTCGGGTCAACATTTTCCTTAGTGTTGGTTCATTCTTGTTTTTAAGCCTTTCTTTCCATTTCACCTTAAACCGAAAATTCCATACCTTTAATATTTGATCTCTTTCTTTCTTAGCCGAAATACCTACCAACCATTTCCTTTTAACCTTAAATGAACCATTAACACCTTCATTGAACAAATATAACTCTTTGATTCAAGACGAACGAAACTTCATCGTTAGGACGATCGGGCAACAAACACGACTCAGAATTCATCCATAAGGCCGGGGTCGTATCAACAACCAATCTAGCCTTGAACTTGTTGACTAAATTATCAAGGTTCATTTTGATTCTGAACACCCATTTGACCCCAATGGTCTTCTTATGAATTGATTTATCTACCAACTCCTATGTCTCATTCTTATTTATCATGCTAATCTCAACCTTCATGGCATTTGTCTATTCAATTTCTTGTGCTGCTTCGTCAAAGGTAACTTGTTCCAATACTTCTAGATTGCATCTTTGGTAAACTTCAACAATTGGCGTAGTTCCTCTCACTAGATAGTCATCAAAGCTTTCATTCTCAACTTGATCTTCAGTAAGTTGTAGATTCGGTTCCAGTTCTCCTAACTTGAGTATCTCATTTTCATTTGCATCCTATTTCCAAATTCTCCCTTCATCAAACTTTATATCTCTGCTTACAATAATTTTCTTGGAGAAAGGATCAAAGATCTTATAGCCCTTCTTATTAATTTTGTATCCCAAAAAAAATCCCAGGTTATGGTCTTTTATCAAAGCTTGCTTCTTTTCTCTATTGGCACATAAACAAATCATGTGCAACCAAACACTCTTAGGTGAGAAATTGAACATTTGTGCTTAAACCAAGCTTCAAATGGAGTTTTCCCTTCTACAACTTTGGTTGGCAGTATGTTCAGCAAGTAAACTGAAGTGTTTACTACTTCTACCCAAAATTGTTTGGCAGCTTGCCCTCAAACAATAGGCATCGAGCCATGTTCATTACAGTCTTATTTTTCCTCTCACATAGTCCATTTTGTTGTGGAGTGTAGAAATCGGTGAGTTGATGATAAATTCTTTCCTTTTCACAAAACTCTTGAAAATTTTTTGAATTGTATTCTGTCCCATTGTCTGACCCGATCATTTTAAGCTTGCAACTGACCTGATTCTTAACCATTGCTTTGAACTTCTAGAAGATTTCAGCCACTTCATACTTGAGTTTCATGAAGTATACCCAACAGATTTTTGTACAATCATCAATGAACAAGACAAAGTACTTGTTGCCACTTAGTGAAAAAGTTCTCATTGGTCCATAAACAACAGAATACACTAAGTGCAGTTTATCGTTGGCTTTCCAATCTTTATTGGTTGGAAAAGGAAACCTAGATTACTTTTCTAATTGACAAACTTTGAAGACATCCTTATGCTCAACCATTTTTGAAAAATTTTCAACCAATTGTTCCTAGACATCTGACTTAAGGATCTGTAGTTGAGATGTCACATTCTCCTATGCCACAAGTGATCATAGGCATCAGAAATTGCTAAGTTCCAACCTACAGAAAAGCTTACGTCAAAAATGGCCACTGATATAAGCTCACATCCATTAGGATAAAAAATTAAGCATCCATTGTTCTTGAACACCATAGAATATCCCTTCTTGAGCAATTGACCAGCACTTAGCAGGTTTTGGTCTATATCAGGTACTAAAAGAATATCTGAAACAAGTTTAGTACCTGATGGAGTGTTGATTAAAACATCTCCTTTCCTTGCTACTTTGATGTACTAGCCATTTCCAACTTTGATCTTGGAGTTGAAGCTTTTTATCAATGCTCTTAAAGATACTTGCATATGAGGTCATGTGACTTGTACAGCCACAGTCAATAAGCCAGTGCTTTCCAATATTGTTGATGGCAAAGCATGAGGCAGTGAACATCAAATTTTCTTGAACTTGATTTCCATTAGCTGCCTGTGCCGGAGCATTTTGCTGTTGTGGCTGCTGTTGCGATTGCCCCTTATTCTTGCTAACATTCTCCATATGGCCAAGCTGCTTGTAGGCTCTACACTGAACATCAGGTCTGAACCAGTAAAACTTCTCTAGATGACATGTCTTCTTGCAATGAGAGCATGGTGGATTTTTCTTCTTTTCATTGTCTCTTCTAAGCTTTTCTTTCTTTTAAAGCTTGAGGAGCTCGAACCTTCTTTATTTCTTACTTGAAAGGCTCCTTTTGCATGCTCCTCTTATCTTGATGCTCTCCTTTGCTCTTGAGCAAAACACTAATAAAAATTATAAACAAAAAATGAGGAGAGATTTATGTGGTAATTTTTCCCTCCACAAATTCTTTCTTCCTTTCCTTGCCACATGTCAAATTTTTATAGTATGAATATATTAAAACTGAACCTTGTAATATATAATATACTAAATTTTTTTATTCGACGGTGTATGAGTTTGATTGTATGTATTAATTAAAATATTTTAAAATTTTGTATTAATTTAATTTTATCATTCATGTCATAAATAAATTTAGATAATTTTATGTGTTTTTTATATATTTTGTAATTCAATATTTTTATAAAAATAATATATTAAATTATTATATGTATATGATGTAATATAATTTCTTAGATTAAACATAAATGAATCTTATAATATATGTATGTACGCATTAAACATCAATTAAAGTCAAGCTAATAAGATATAAAATCATAGTTAAAATAGTTTTATTTAAATTAATTACATTGATTGAATAATTAACATTTTACTTAGTATGTGACATATATATGTTTATCTTTATAATTCCAAAAAAAAATTATACAATAATTTCAAGTGTTTTAATTTTAAAATGTAATAATTAAAAAGCTATTTTAAGCAAGAATTTTTTAATTATACTATTATAATATTTATTTAATTTAATTTAATTTATGATTTTTAAAATATAAAAGATATTTTTAAACTAATGTAATAGGAATTTTGTTTTTTAATTATTATTTAGAAAAATATTTTATTTAAGAACAATATAAAATATAAAATTAAAGTATTAGTAATTATTATTATTTTATTTAATATTATTTTAATTAAAATTAGTTATGTTTTTTACCCGCAAATGTATGTTAAAATTACTAACACATTTTAACACTTAAATAGAATGCTAATTTAAAATAGTTTTAACAGTAATTGAATACTTTATTTTAAATATTGTACGGTAGAAAAAAATAAAAACATATTTGCATAATTAAATAAATTTAAAAAAGCTAAATACTTTATTTTATATCCTGTACGGTAAAATTAAATATCATAAAAATAATTTTATTATAAAATAATTTGATTAAATATAGTATGGTAGAATTTTTTTAAATAGTACTATATTTTAAAATAAAATTAATTTTTACATGTTTAATTCTTTTTAAAATATATGTTTAAACTGTTTACAGTGTTTATCTAACATTATATTTTTAATTTAATATTTTAAAATAAAATATAAAATTTAGCTAATATTATAATTTGAATTTATAATCTTTTCTAATATTTAAAAATAACATATACAATTTAATTAATTTTATATTTTATTTAATAATTAAAAAATATAAAAATAGTGCACAATTTATTGTATTAGTACAAGTACTTTAGCTAATGTATACAAAACTTTTCAAGATTGATAAAATTTATATGCAAATTATTGAAGGATTAACTATTTTGAATATAAAATTTTATGTGCATAATTAATACCACCACATGCACAACGTTTCCTTAAATTTGATTAAATTTTATATATTATAATTCAAAAAACAAATAATATATTTTTATTTTAGTATTTAAAAATTAAAAAAATATTATGACAATTGCATACATTGAGATTGGTAAAAAAAGTAAAAAAATAAAAATATTTGTAAAAATCAAGAAAAAACATATAATATATTTATACAATACAAAAATATTATAGGAATAATTAAAATAAAATCATAGATTAGTTCCGACATTATAAAAATTACAATAATTCAGGACTAAAACGAATTAGGATCACATATAGAGATTGAATTAAAACAAAACTAAGGACCAAGATTGAATAATCATATATGCATTTAGGGCCTCAAATGAATAAATTTAAAATTATGATAAGACACTAAATTAGAAAATTTTAAACTAAACAAAAATATTATTAGGACTTAAAACGCAAAATAAAACCATTATCTTTTACAAAACCTATATAAATACCTTCTTTTATTAAGCTTCTCAAAACCCTTTCCTTTTTCAGATGAATAATGCAAGGTCCACAACCCTCCCCGTTACAACTCATTCAACTTTTCATTTTCTTTCACTTTTTTTTTTACTTTCTCTAATTATTTAAAATTTTATTTTATCTCATAGAAAAATTATTAAGATAATTTTAAAAAAGTAAATTGATGATTTTTTTGGGGATAAAATCCATGCATGTAAATAAGATTTAATTTAAATACAAAATATTTATGTTTAAAATTATCCAACAATTCAAATTATTGAAATAATTATTCAAATGGATAAATGTTTATTTAAAATTCTAAACCTGAACTACTTAAAATTAACAATATTGTTACAAATGTATTTTTAACAGCATTTTAATTTCTTAAATAATTTTAAAAAATTAAATTATTTTAATTAATTCTAAGGAAAAACTAAATATTTTAATTAATTGTATAAAATTTTTTAAAATTTTTAAATCATTTTTAATAGTTTTTTAGTTTTTTTCAAAGGTATTTTAAATATGTTTTTAAAAATATTTAATTCTTATTTAAACATGTTTATAATTTTATAACCTCTACAACTCGGTCTAGACGTTAAACCGAATTTAGAAGATTACATTAACCATTGAAATAGCCTAGTAGAACTATCGGAGTTTAAAATAGTTGTTTAAAACGTTTGCTTTAATTTATGAAGAAAACTTAGCGTATTTTAAAAAGATTAAAATTTAGTTTCAAAAGTCGGTTGAACTTAAGGATTTTTTCAAAAGTGAATTCTAGTTATATATATATATATATATATATATATATTCAAACCTCATTTATATAGTCATGCAGCAGAAAAGTGATATTTAACATGGTTTTAACGAAAACATGGTTTTATGCAAAATTAATTAAAAATCATATTTCAACATCCTAAAATCAAATTAAATGTCATGCATGCTATAAAAACCTAAAACCTAATTCCCATTTCACAGTTTAAAATAAAACAATATAGTTTTTGAATAACAAAATTTTAAAATAATAAATCTAAAATATCGTGTATAAAAAAAATCCAAGCTGAGACCTTCCAGATGTCGTGTTCGCACCCTAACCTTGTGGGTTATTTGAAAAGATAGAAATTAAAGTGGGGTGAGCTTAAGAAGCTCAGTGTGAATACTATCATAAGAAAATCAGTGCAAATAGTAGATGACGCATACAAACTAACAATTCTCGGAACAATCACACTCATATAACGATTCAAAGTATCAGTTCTTTAGGTCAACACGTTAATATAACAATTTTTCAGAATTCATAGTTTATGTGAGCACATGCTCATAAATGGCAATGCAGTTTCAATTTTTCATAATAGATCCTACCCAACTCCGCTACAAACCATACTAGGAGTTTCCCAGAACTTCTCCATCCTTACACCACATTATGAATAAACCACTCATTGTTGCAAATAAGCTGCTCATCGTTGTGGATGAACCATTCGTAGTAAAAATAGTGGATGAAACACCAGAGTTTTTAGATAAAAAAAAACTTTGCAAACAAACTGCTAGTACGTTGTGGATAAACCACTCATCAGTGTGGATAAACCACTAATTGTTGCAGATAAACTGCTAACGCTTCCTTCGTTCATATCATCCCACCCCATGCAATGTAATATGACATGATTATAACAGATCAATACAGTAGCAATAGACATGTTTATGATAGATCAATGCAGTAGCAAAAGTCATGTTTATCAAGTATTCGTTTTAACGGTATGAAAAGGTATACTAAACATGTAATCAATAATACAGAGACAACAGTCATGTATTGTTCACATATTATACATATAACAGTAATAATGCAATCACTCAGATCATAGGTTCCAATGTAGATATTATCAAGGATTCATTTAAGTGAGATAAAACTCTAAAAATAGTACGAGGACTACACGGGGACTAAACAGAAAAATTCACAAAATTTGAGGCAAAACTGTAAAATAAGGGTCACACTATCGTGTGGCCAGGCCGTGTGTGAAAGGGTTACACGACCATATGGCTAGGACATTTAACAGACTGTGGTTGTGTGGCAAACATAAAAATTACCCTACAGCGGAGACATAGCTGTGTGGCAGGCTAGGTGGAAGAGTTGTGATTGTATGGTTCACGAACTAACCTAGGGTTTACAGAGGCACATAGCCATGTGGTGGCCTTGTGGTCTGATCGTGTGGCCCTAATCCTACATACAGTTTGCCTCGACTCGCTTGTAAAAGAACATACACTTTTCACCGGGGGTCCGATCGACGTTTCTTACGATTAAATCTTATCTGATTCACCTAAATCTGGTCATTCAGATGACATTTACTCACGAATTAACAATTGGTGTCAAGATTTCAACAAGATTATCAAAGATTTAGCAGAACCGTAAAAGATTGATTAATCAAACAAAATATTAGCGTCGAATAGTAATATTACAGAAATACGAGATCTAATAATCAAAACGAGGTGTACTTACTATTTCTTGGCAATGATACGAAAACTATTGATGGAAATCACAAAATTGATAGAAAAATGATTGAACAGGGGATGATTTGGTTCAGGAAAGACAAAATAATCAATAACAATTAGGATGAAAATATTATGTAAAGAAAAGGGAAAGAAACGAAAAAGAGAAGAAATAGAAAGATGGAGAGCAAATTCTATTAGGATTTGAAATGGAGAAATATGAAAATCTAATTAGGAAAAGAAAAGAAAAAGATGGTGAAATTCTAATTCTATTGGAATTTTCAGGAAGGGCAAGATATGAATTCTAATTAGCAAAGAATTGGTTAAATTCCCAGGGTTTGTAAACCCTAAGGTTGCCACATTCAATTTATGTAACACCCCAAAATATATAGGGTTAGAAGTAATAATTAACCAAGAAATAAGCCTTAGTCTTAATGGTTAAAAGCTTATCCCTAGAGATCCTAGGTTCAATCCACTCCTTTCCTATTTCTTTGTTTTAAATTTTCAACAAACTAGAATGAAAATCCCCTAGGATGAATATTAAATGGAGTAAAAGCATGTCAAGAGTAGGCAACAACCCAAATGGTTAAGCATTTACTCCCCATTATTTCTCAAGTTTGAACCATGCCAAACACTTCTCTATTTCCATTTTTCTTTTCTAATTTCGGCAAGATGGGCTAATTTTGCCCTGATCTGAAATCGATTTCCATTCAACCATTTTTTTATAAGTTTTGCGTAACGCCATCAAATCACATCTCTAATGTTGCCAAGAATTGGTAACAATATTTCAATTCTGATTTAAATCTCAAAATGCCTGTAGAATTTTTGTTAATGTTAATTGCAAGATCAATTAGACGATCTTTTACGATCTTGTTGATATCTCCCGAGATCTTGACTATTATCGAAAACCATTATAAACTCTTGCGTATTTTTCAGTTGAAAGAATTTTTGTAGGTATCTCAGATCAGATTTGGATATGAGGATCATCGCTTGAGACCCTGGTGACAGGTGTGTGTTATTTTATGAGTAAATTAGAGCAAAAACAAGCCTAGAATAGGGCCACACGGCCAGCCACACTAGTGTGTGGGCCACCCGTGTTGACCATACGAGCCCCTTACACGACCATGTCCACCCTAAAACCCTAGGATTTTAAATCGTACATAGCCTATCACACTTCGTGTCTCTTCTTTAGGTTGATTTTACAAATGCCACACGGCTACAGTCTATCACACAGCCTAGCCACATGGTCATGTACCCCAACCACACGGTCCAAGGCTTCTCACATGGTTTGTTGACACGACCGTGTGTCTTGTCCTCTGTAACTTAGAATTTATAGTTTTGACTTAGATTTTTTAAGATTTGTTTATATTAATCCCTGATTGAAACCTAAACTATTTTAATGTTTAACTTTGTGCAATTAAGTCCCTTGAAATATGAAACCTATTAGCATACATGCCTTACTGGATAAAATTGATATCATATTTATATATCACTGCATGAATTATGAATAACATACATGACTATTGTATATATACATTTTTTACCGTATAAACGACATGCATTACGTTACTCTTAATCTGATACATGAATATCATGATTTTTGCTATTGATTTTCCATGTGTTAATACATTAAATGCTATCATATGTGATATATATTAAATATACCTTATTGCATTGCATGGGTTGAGACAATATGATTGGAGTCTGGCAGTTTATCTATGTTTATTTATCTTGTTGTGTACCCACAACCAAAGGAAGATTCCATCTGGAAGTACTGTTGTGTATCCACAACCAAAGGCAGATTCTAACTACGGTTATGCTATAAAATCTACAGTGAAAAGCAGGTTTCATTTGTAGGACTTTTTGCTGTAAATCCACAGCCAAAGGCGGATTCTATCCGCAGGGACTTGTTGTGTCTTCACAGCCAAATAGTAGTTATTATCTATGAACCAGTAGTGGTTTATCCACATCTCAGTGTGTTGGAGAAGGGAGTTCAGGGGAACTCCCATTGTGGTCTGTAGTGGTGGGGTAGGATCTAGTCTTCTAAAAATTGAGATTGTATGGCATCTTATAAACCATGTCCAAAGAAATCTAGAAATTTTGTTATGATATATATATATATGTGTGTATATATACGTATATTGTGGGAAAATATGAAAATTGGTTATTCTGAAAACCATTATTGATTATTTCTATTTATTTATGATGGTTGCATTGAAAAACTAATATATCGAGTTGTTGTCAGATTATGATTATTTTATGGTACATTATTTAATGTGTCTTACCAACTGTTTGCACTAATTTCCTAGTAAATGGCCTTACACTGAGCGTCATAGCTCACTCCCCCTTAAATTTTCATCCTTATAGATAACTCACTAGGTGAGGACGCAAACATGGCATTCGGAGGGTCTCATCTCAATCTATTTTATTTTTGATTTATTAAGGCTTATTATTTTAATTTATTTTACTATTCGAGGACTAAAATACTTTATTTTGAACCGTGGCACGGGAATTAGATTTTAGGTTTGCTTTATTTTACATGACATTTAATTTAAGTTTTCAAATTATGATTATTAATTAATTATGCATGAATCTCGATTTTTATTAAAAACAAATAGTTCACTTTTTCACTGCTAAAATGTAATTAAGATTTCAAGTAATAAATTATTTGGAAATTAACTAAGTTTTCTACTAAATCAAACAAATATTTTAAAGACAATTGCTTTCAAAAACTCTGATAACCCTACTAGGCTATCCCGATGGCTGATGTAATCTCTCGAATTCGGGTTTAATGTATAGGCTGAGTTGGAGAGGTTACATTTGGTGGTATCAAAGCCTATGTTTTCTAAACTTGGATCGTAAAAATTTGAATAAACATCCATGCATGCATCAAAGGGGTATTTTGGGAAAAATAATGTCATAAATATTTTAAAAATTGATTTTCCTCAGGAAATTAAAATTCGAGACTCCCGTGTTGGACTTACTTTAGCTATTGTTAAAAATTTAGATATACAATAAACTTTATGTTATGAATAAAGACTAATGATTGAACTCTTGTGTGAAACTGTAGATATACCTTAGAGCTTAAATTTTTGGAAACACTATGAACATTTAAGGTAGACGTGGTAAGGGTAGGTCGAATAGGCTTGCACTTGTAAAGCTGCCCACCTTTCAAGGTGAAAACCCGATTTTTGAAAATGAGTATGTTGACAACTTTACCACCAATGGTGGCAAAGGATATGAAAACGACGATGAAGCTGTGACGTAGGAAATCTTGAGAGTGTTATAAATGGTTGCTGAAGCCCAAATTGCATTGGGGAGCCGCAAATCTATTGCAGAGAGACTCTGATCGAATGGGGCGGAAATATTCAAAGGCATTGCTTGTACAAGTCCCAGTATAGCTGAGTATTAGATGGAGTCGACAGAAAGGATTCTAGAGGACTTAGACTATATTCTGAAGCAGAAGCTAAAGGGCATTGTGTCCTTACTTAGGGAGGAGGCCTATTATTGGTGGCAGTCTATGGTAAGAGGTACATAGGCTGAGCAGATCACCTGAGAGTATTTCCATGAGGCCTTCCAAAAAGTATGTGGGCACAAGGTATGTAGAAACCCGTAGGCTCGAGTTCATTGAGCTAAAATAACGAGACAAATCTGTGGCAAAATATGAGGTTGAATTCCTAAGGCTCAACTGATATGCTAAGGATATGGTTGCCATAGAGCAAGACAAATGTGTATGATTTGAAAACGGGTTACGATTTGACCTTAAGATACAAGTTACTCCACACCAAGAATGGGTGTTTGAGACCCTAGTGGGGAAAGCTAAAATCGTTGAAGATATCAAACAGGTAAATCATGAGCAATGGGAGAAAAGTAGGGTCCCATCTAAAAGAGATCTTGGTTCGCTAATTCAAACTCTTGCACTGCAAAATAAACTAGAGAGGATAGATCGCAGCAAAGGGTTACGGTGAGTAACACTAGGGATTAGTCCAATTCTTGTAAGCATTATGAGAAGTGACACTCGAGCAAATTTTGGAAGAAACTGGGTGCTTGCTTTAAATGTGGGTTTAAATATGGGTTGATAAAGTATATAGAAAAGGAATTTCTTTGACGAATCAGGCAGACACAAGCTCCAGTCCAAAATCAGGCCTAAAATCAGAGTGCGGGCCAGTTACCTCTGAGGGGTCGTGAGCATAATCGAGTTGCGAACACTGTTGCTACCGGTGCAAACTGAACTAAGGCTAGACCACATGCCCTTTTTTATACCGATAGGGGACATGAGAAAAGAGATGCGTCCGATGTTATGGTAGGTATCTTTACCATTAATTTCGTCTCATACTTTGCCCTAATTGATATAGGATCCACCCACTCTTATGTTTCTTGTAAAATGTCTGAAAACTTGGGTGTTGGGGTATAGGGAACCATTACTGATATAATTGTAGTAAGCCCCTTAGGACAATCTGTTATTCTGAATAAAATCTACAAGAGATGTTCGTTGGAGGTTCAAGGGGTAGTGTTTCCCGCAGATCTTATAGAGTTACCTTTTGGGGAGTTCGATTTGATTCTGGGTATGAATTGGTTAGTAGAACACCAAGTTAGCTTAGATTGTGTCTCTAATCAGGTAACATTGAAAACAACTGAAGGGAGAGAAATTTTTATGGTTGGGGATCGTTGGGACTATCTGTCTAATGTAATTTCTGCTATAATCGCTTAAAAGTTAGTTTGTAAGGGCAGTTAAGCATACCTAGCTTATGTGATGGATGGGAATGTCGATAGTACCACCATAGATAGCATCTGAACCGTTATGGAATTCCCAGATATGTTTGCTGTGGAGTTGTCAGGTTTACCTCCAGATCGTGAGGTGGAATTCGAGATTGAATTGTTGCTAGGAACTACTCCGGTGTCCATTGCTCCATACTGTATTGCACCAAACGAGTTACAAGAGTTCAAAATCAAACTTTAGGAACTTTTGGATCACGGGTTTATGAGACCCAATGTTTCTCCGCGAAGAGCTCCAGTCCTATTCATAAAAAAGAAAGATGGTTCCCTAAGGCTTTGCATAGATTATCCGTAGCTAAACAAGTTGACTGTCAAAAATAAATATCCTTTACCTAGGATCGACAATCTATTCAACCAATATAGAGGTGTAACTGTGTTTTCCAAAATAGATATAAGGTTGGGGTATTATCAACTCAAGGTGAAGGAGATAGATGTACCCAAAACTACTTTTAAAACCTGATATAGCCACTATGAAATCCTTATAATGCCATTCGGTTTAACCAATGCTCTTATCACCTTTATTGACTTAATGAACCAAGTGTTCCAACCCTTATTTGATCAGTTTGTTATGGTGTTTATTGATGATATCTTAGTTTACTCCTAAATCAAACTCAAACATGATGAATACCTTAGGAAGGTTCTACAAATCCTCCAAGAGAAGAAGTTGTAAGCGAAGTTAAGTAAATGCGAATTCTGGCTTAAGGAGGTTATCATTCTGGGTCATGTGGTATTCACAGAGAGTATCCGAGTAGATCTAAAGAAGATAGAAGTGATCATTGAATGGAAACAACCCAAAAATGTTTCTGAAATCTATAGTTTTCTAGGTTTGGCTGGGATCTACTGTAGATTTGTTAAAGGCTTTTCCTTAATAGTCACACCCCTAACCAAGTTGTTGAGAAAGGATATTCCATTTAAGTGGATGGATGAGCAACAATCTAGCTTTGAAAAGCTTAACTCGGTGTTAACCCAAGCTTCCGTGTTGATTCAGCTCGAATCGAGAAAAGAATATATGATGTACAATAATGCATCCTATATCGGCCTTGGTTGTGTGTTGATGTAAGGTAGTAAAGTACTTGCCTATGCGTGAAAGCAATTGAAGCATGAGTGCAACTACTTGACTCATGACTTAGAGTTGGTAGTAGTAGTTTTTACACTAAAAATTCAGAGACACTACTTGTATAGGGAGAAGTGTAACATTTATACTGATCATACGAGCCTTAAATACCTTCTCACCCAAAAAGAATTGAACCTTAGGCAACAGAGGTGGTTAGATCTATTAAAAGATTATGACTGTGTAATTGAATACCACCTCGGGAAAGCCAATGTTGTAGCAGACGCCCTAAGTAGAAAATAGATGACTGATTTAAGGGTAATGTTTGCTAGGTTTGTAACAGCCCAATTTTCAGTAGTGTCAGAATAGTGATTGGAGATCACTAAATCTGATGAAAATGTTAGAAAAATTTATTAATTAATAATTATAAGTTCAGCGTGATTTTAGAAACATTTTTGAATTAGCGAATTTTGTGATTTAAAAGAAATTATTCGGAAAATTGGGTCAAAAACGAGGTATCGAGACCTCGATATTATAAATTGAGCCGTAAATATTTTTATAAATATTTACGGAGTGTCATTTGGGTAGTATTAAAGTTTCGTTAAGAAATTTTAATGTTCCGATGGTTAATTGATTAAAAAGGACTAAATTGCAACAAGGGTAAAAGTTTAATTATAGATTAAAGAAAAGTTAAAAGGACTAAATAGGTAAATATGCCAAGTCCCATAAATGAGGCTATGCATGATAAAATCTGAGATTTTTTGAAGTATATTATTAATTTATTATATTGTAAATTATATTATATTATTATATTATTATATTTTAAATAAACAAAATTGTTGACAAATGTATGGTGTATATGATGACATGTGGAAAAATAAAATACATATATTAGTAATTATTACACATTTACTTATTATGTAAGTAAATAATTTTATATTATTATTTTATTGTTATTATATTAAACTAATTAAATAAATAAAATAAAAGATAGAAAAGAGAATAGAAACAGAATAGGCAAACGAAACAGAGAAGAAGCAGGGGAGAAAGAAAGAAAGAAAAAGAAAAAGAGAAATTTGGGGTTTTAAGGTTCAGAGTTAATTTGGTAAGTCAATTTAATCCCTTTTCTCTTAGTTTTGATGTTTTTGGAATCCTAGAGATAAATACTACTTGATTTATGTTGATATTTTGAAAGTTAGTAGATTATTAGATGATGTTCATGTTGAATAAATTGAAGTGTTAGGGGGTTAAATTGATTGAATTTCAAGTTAGAAGTTAGTAAAGGATTTAATTGTAAAATAAAGTGTAAGTTTTGAAAAGTAGGGACTAAATTGAAAGAATCCCGAAATTAGGGATTTATGGTGAAATTGAAGAGTTAAAATGAGTTTATAGTGAGAATTAAGAAAGAGTATGGAGTTAGATTAGGAAAAATAAAATTAATATTGATAAGGGATTAAATTAGAATTTGGGTAAAGTTTAGGTACAAAAGGAAATATTTTGATGAAATTGTGTATTAATGATTTTTAATTGTTTAATTACGTAGCTAATGTCGTGCAAGAGTTATTGTCCGAGAAAGGAAAGGAGAAGGTGAACAAGGAGTGACTCGAGAGAAATTTCGGTTAGTATTATCATAATTCAAATCTAATTATTATTAATTATTGTGTTTTAATTAGAATGTATGGTAAATAAATAAAGTAAGAAATTTGGTATGATAATATTTCTTTGAATGGAGTAGATTTCTAGTGAATATAATTATTAAGATTAAATCGATATTGAACCGAATGAAATTAGATTGAATTGTGATTATATGTGAGTAATTGAGATGAATATTGAATTAAGAAAGTGAAATTGAAATGTGATTATTGAATAGAAATTGAAATGGTTTGAATTGAATTATTGAATTGAACTGGAATATTGAAATTGGTGATTGATATGGATTTTATTGTAATTGAATTGAGAAAGTGGAAATTGATATGTGAGGCCGATCTTGAATCAATTAGGGAATCTTGGATATTGTTTTGAGTCTTGAGTGAATTATGAAAATCTGAATATTGTTATGTATGATGCATTGAATTATGAAATTCTGAAGTAATAAATTACTGTAATACTGTGAAACTGATTGAAACAAGGAATTTATAATTGATACTGAACTAAGACGAAAATTGTACTGAAAAGTGAGTTAAATACCCTATTAACTAGTCGGGCTAGTCGGATATAGTTGGCATGCCATAGGATATGGAAAAGTACGGGGTATTTGCCGGCTTACTGATCAGGCACTTATGTACCGACTCATCGTTATCGTTATCATTCTTTATGATTCAGCACTTTGTGTGTTGAATCTTTATCTTATCTTATCTTATTCTCGATTCGATACTTTGTGTGTCGAATATTATTCTTATATCTTATTACATTACGATTCGGCACTTTGTGTGTCGAACACTTTATCAAGCATCGATTCTTTATTCTGGTGTGTTTGATTGGAATCCGTGTATCCGCCAAAGTCCGAGTCAAGTTAATAGGGGTAAATGGATAATTTTGATAATATAAATTTTATTGAATGATCTTGAATATGAATCAAAACGAGATATTAAATTGACATATGGAAATAAAATGTATGAACTAGCGGTTCAAGAAATAGATAATGATATAGTTCATGAAATGGTTTTGATAGTATGAGATGATGTAAAATTATAAGTAAAGAAAAGCAAATTGAAATAGCTATTGCTGAGAAATGAGAAGTGAAAATAAAATGACTTGAAATAGTGAAATAATATGAAAATTTAATACAAGTTATTAAAACTTATTTATGGATTTAATGTACAAATTGAATGTATATAAATTATCGATTAATGTTATAAATTTGAATTATGGTAATACCACTGAGTATTCCCATGCTCAGCGTACGGTTGTTTCCGTGCGCAGGTTAGTAGAAAGTCAGTGTCGCTCCAGCATCCAAAGTAATCCCGACTTCAGAGAAACTTTAGTGATGTACCTTTCATTTGATAACGTGGCATGTACCTAAGTATTGTATATACCTAAGTGATTTATAGGGATTAGTCATTTTGAATGTTTGTATCTATGATATTGCTAAAGGAAGATGTGTGAGTATGTGATAATGTTTGGCTTTTAAAATGGTTAAGTATGAATATGTTTGGTAATATGTATGTTTAGGTGATAAATCATGAATGGAAATCATGAAAGAGTAAAAACTTGCAAAGAAACAGATTTCAAGCAGCTACAGTGATGTGACTTTGAAAAATCACCTAGGATAGTATATAATGAGTTAGAAGATAAATGATATATGGAATTAAAGCTTGTTGAGTCTATTTTTATGGAAAAATAACGGTTTAACAAAAGGAGTTTTATGTTTTAAGATATGTGAATTTTTGTGACACATGGTCAGAACAGTTTTTGGTGTTCCCTGTTTTGAGTTTAGAAAATCATTAAAAATTGTACAAAAATATTTATGAGTTTTATTTTACATGCTTAGATTCCTTATTGAGTCTATTTTCTGTAGAAACAAGTAATAACTTCCTATGAAAATCCTATAATAAGAAAATTTATTTTAAGTGGCAAGAGGTCAGGACAGTCAAGTGGTGAACCAGGGGATAATTTAACTAATAAACTGTACTAATTGGATGAACCAAAAATTCTAAAAATTTTATAGTAGGAAGATATATGAGTCTAGTTTCAGGGAAAATTTACGGAATTAAATTTCGAGTCCCGTAGATCGAGTTATAATTAATTTAGTAACTGTTGCACGATTGGACATATTGCTTAAATTAGTGAAATTAATTTTCAAAACAAGTTTTTATGCTTCGAATTAGTGTGATAAGCTAAGTAATGCCTCGTGCTCGACTCCGGCAACGGTCTTGGGTAAGGGGTGTTACAAGGTTGAATTTAATAAATGATGGGGGCTTGTTAATTGGACTACAAGTGAAACCCACTCTAAAAAATGAAATCAAAACTAAACAACCTTTAGATATCCTTGTTACCTCGAATTAAACAAGTGGATGGAGGAAAAACTGAAGATTTTGGGTTTAGTGATGATGGCATCTTGTGCTTTTGAGGGAGGTTTTATTTGCCGAATGAAAATGAATTAAGGCAAATCATACTTCGGGAAGCACATGCTAGCTCTTATACCACGCATCCTAGAGGAAACGAGATATATCGGGATGTAAAGGAGTTGTACTAGTGGCCTGGGCTGAAACGAGATGTGATTGAATTTGTGGCCAAATGCCTAACATGTTAGCAAGTGAAAGGTGAAAACTAATTTCCTTCTGGATTGCTTCAACCCATCAAAATACCGCAGTGGAAGTGGGAAAGAATAATGATGGACTTTGTTAGTGGGTTACCCTTAACACCCACTACGAAAGATTCAATTTAAGTAATAGTAGACCGGTTAACAAAGTCAGCACACTTCTTACTTGTCCGTAAGGATTATTCATTACAGAAGCTAGATAAGTTATACATTTCAGAGATTGTGAGGTTGCATGAGGTGCCCATATCGATTATTTCAGATCGAGATCTCCGATTTACATCTCGATTCTAGAAGAAGTTATAAAAGTCGTTAAATACTCATTTGGATTTTAGCACTGCCTTCTATCAACAATCTGACAAGCAATCTGAATGATTTATCCAAATATTGGAAGACATGTTAAGAGGCTGTATTATCGAATTCCGAGATAGTTGGGAAGAACATTTATCCTTAGCTGAATTTGCCTACAACAATAGCTTCCAATTGAACATCTAAATGGAACCTTAAGAAGCCCTATATGGACGTAAATGTCAAACACCTTTGTGTTGGACCAAACTAGGTGAAAGAAAAACTTTGTGTCCCGAGTTGGTACAAGAATTTGAGGGGAAAATAAGGTTGATTCAAGATAGAACGAAAGTGGCTTTCGACAGATAGAATTCATATGCAAACTTGAAAATGTAGGATATTGAATACAGTATCGGCGATCAAGCCTTCCTGAAAGTGTCTCCATGGCGAAAGGTGTTAAGGTTCGGTTGAAAGGGTAAGTTAACTCTGAGATTCATAGGACCCTACTAAATCCTTAAGAGAATCGGTCCACTTGCTTATCAATTAGAATTACCTCCTGAGCTGGATTGAATCCACAAAATTTTTCATGTCTACATGTTGAAATAGTACTGATCTGTTCCTTCCCATATTGTTTCAATTGAGAAGATCAATGTGAGACCGGATTTGTCCTTTGAGGAAGAACCCATTCAAATTCTAGATCGTGACGTAAAGGTTCTGAGAAGGAAACGAATCTCTCTTGTAAAAGTATTGTGGCAGAACCATAGCACGGAAGAGGATATATAGGAACCAGAAGACACATTCCATCAATAGTATCCTCATCCATTCAAACTAGGTAAATTTCGAGAATGAAATTTACATAAGGAGAGGAGAACTGTAAACCCCAAAATATATAGTGTTAGAAGTAATAATCAACCAAGAAATGAGTCTTAGTCTTAATAGTTAAAATCTTAGCACACTCCTTAGAGATCCCAGGTTTAATCCACTCCTCTCCCATTTCTTTATTTTAATTTTTCAGCAAACTAGAATGAAAATTCCCCTAGAATATATTTAAATAGAGTAAAAACATGTCAAAAGTAGGTAGCAGCCTAAATGGTTAAGCATTTACTCCCCCTTATTTCCCAAGTTGAGCCACACCAAACACTTCTTTATTTCTATTTATCTTTTCTAGTTTCGGCAAGATGGGCTAATTACCTAAACATCCCCTCAAGTTAAAAAAAAAAAAACCTTAGGTAGTTAATCTCTTCTCCAAATCAAAATAGAACTTTAGTCTCTTTTCTAATTGAACTAAAATTTTACTTTTTTTTCTTATTTCTTCCCCTTTTCTTTTTCATCTTCTCCTTTGCGAATATTTTCCTTTCATTGCTGAAAATTTTATTTTGATTCGCAATCTGAAAATGATCTTTGTTCAACCGCTCTTCTTATCAGTTTAGCGTAATGCTATCAAATTTCGTCTCTAATGTTGCCAAGAATCGATAAGAACATTCCAATTCTGATTAAAACCTGAGTTTTGAAGATTTGTTTAGATTAGCCCCTGATTGAAATCTGAACTATTTTAATGTTTACTTTTATGCAATTAAGTCCCTAAAATATGAAACATATTATTATACATGCCTTACTGGGTAAAATTGATATCATATTTATATATCACTGCATAAATTATGAATAACATACATGACTATTGTATCTATACATTTACTTCGTATGAACGACATGCCCTATGTTACTCTTAATCCGAATACATGAAAAACATGATTTTTCCTACTAATTTTCCATGTGTTAATACATTAAATGCTATCATATGTGACCTGTATTAAATATGTTACATTGAATTGCATAAGTTGAAACGATGTGATTGGAGGAAGTTTGGCAGTTTATCTATTTTGTTGTGTACTCACAACCAAAGGCAGATTCCATCTGCGGGTATTGTTGTGCATCCACAGCCAAAGGAAAATTCCAACTGTGGATTATGCTGTAAAATCTACAGCCAAAAGCAAGTTTCATCTGCTGAACTTTTTGCTGTGAATCCACAGCCAAAGGCGGATTTCATCCGTGGGGACTTGTTGTGTGTTCCCAACCAAATAATAGTTATTATCTACGAACCAGTAGTGGTTTATCCACATCTCGGTGTGTTGGAGAAGGGAGTTCAAGGGAACTCCCGTTGTGGTGTGTAGTTGTGGGGTAGGATCTAATCTGTTAAAAATCGTGGCATTTTATAAACCATGAACAAAGAAATCTAGAAATTTTGTTATGATATATATATCTGTGTGTGTATATAGGTATATAGTGGGAAAATCTGAAAATTGGTTATTCTGAAAACCATTATTGATAGTTTCTATTTATTTGTGATGGTTGCATTGAAAAACCTATATATCGAATTGTTGTCGGATTACGGTTATTTTATGGTACATTATTTAATGTGTCTTACCAACTGTTTGCATTGATTTCCTAATAAATGGACTCACACTGAGTGACATAACTCACTCCCCCTTAAATTTTCATCCTTACAAATAACCCACCAGGTTAGAACGCAGACGTGGCATCCGGAGGGTCTCGGCTCAATCTATTTTATTTTCGATTTATTAAGGCTTATTATTTTAATTTATTTTACTATTCAAGGACTATAATACTTTATTTTGAACTATGGCATGGGAATTAGGTTTTAGGTTTGCTTTATTTTACATGACATTTAATTTAAGCTTTCGAATTATGATTATTAATTAATTATGCATGAACCCCAGTTTTTATGAAAAACAAATAATTATCACTTTTCTGTTGCTAAAATGTAATTAAGATTTCAAGTAATAAATTATTTGGAAATTAACTAAGTTTTCTACTAAATCAAACAAATGTTTTAAAGACGACTATATTCAAAAACTTCGATAACCATGATAAGCCATCTCGGTGGCTAATGTAATCTCCCAAATTCAGGTCTAACGTCTAGGCTGGGTTAGGGAGGTTACAATTTACCCAAATTTGGAACAAAAGGGCAGCAATTAAGGTTAGAATTAAGGGTTTGCCGAAAAATTAGAAATAAGGAAAGGGGAGGGATTCAAACCTTGGACCTTTAGGAAGGGACACTAACATTTAACCATTGAGCCTATAGCTCATTTCTTACTTATTTTAGGCACTTAATCGTATATATATATTAGGACATTTTTGCCAAAAAATTACGAAATTAAAAAGAAAAGGAGGGCTCAAAGTTGGGTCTTGTGGGAAAGGCTCTAGCGCTTTAACCATTGAGCCTATTGCTCATTTCTTATTTAATTCAGACATTTAAACAAGCCTATTCAGACATTTAAACAAGCCTTTGTCAAAAAATAAAAAAAAAAATATGAGAGGAAGTGACTTTACTATATATATTATTTCTTTTAAGGAGGATATGCCCAACCATTCAGTTTATGTATTATTTCTTGCTTATTTTATTTTTTAATCGTATATATTTATTTTGAGGCGTGACTTTACTCTAATTTGTCAGAAATAATAAAATGGGAGAAAGTAAGCTCAAACCTAAGATCTCTAGGGATAGCTATATTACTTAACAACTAGGCTAGATACTCAATTTTATTTAAATTCTTATAACATTTTTTCTTAAAATAAGGCATGACACTTGCTAGGGTTTGGAGCAAAATTGTACAAAATAAAACTGATGCAATGGAAGAAATTTGAACTTGGATTTCAAGGATAAATGTACTAACACTTAACCATTAGACCAATAACTTTCTTATTTAACAAATGCACAATGATAACCTTAAAAATCGGGCTGTGACTACTCTCGGTTTCATAAACCCTGATTCTACTAACCCATTTTTTTGGGATGTGACAATGTTTGTTATTTTAAAATTTGTTACCATATTTTTTTAAATTGTTTATAAATTCTATTTTTAATTTTTTTCATTTTAATAGTATTTAAATTGATTTTGAAATTTTAAATCCACTTTTCATAAATATTAGATTTTGATATTTTAAATAAATAAAGAATTTTAATATATATATTGAATTTAACATCTATAATTTCGTTTAACTAATTACATTTTTGTGATCATAATTATAATACTTCTTGGAAAAAGTTAATAATAGTTAATTTGTGTATAATGTTTTAATTACAAAAATATTAAATGCGAATTTAATATTTTTTAAGTTGTTTAATTTTTAACATAAATTTAGAATATTTTAAAGTGATTTGAAAGAAAATAAAATTCAAAATTAGATAAAAATATTATAATTGATTTTAAAATATTAAAAGTAAGTTACCATTTTCATACGGCTAAAGCATTAATTTTACAATCCTTTGATAATTAACTTTAAAATCATCAAAAATGTTTTAAAATAAAATTGTAAAGTCCATCTTATCTACTAATAAAAATTAGAAATTAAAAGAAAAAAATGAGAGATTGCCACCTAAAGCAAAAATAATCCACGTACATTGTTATATATATATATAATACGATATTGATATATGATGTAATTTTTTGGAGCAATTTGACATTTAACCTTTAATTTTGAATTAAATCGCTGTTTTTTTAAATAAATCATTAATTTTTTAATAGACTTACATGGTAGACGGTGTGGTATTTCTTCCTTATTTTATTATTGATATAGTATTATTTTGTTTTATATGTCAATTTAATAATTATAAATTATAAATTATAAAAAGTTAAAATTTAAAAGGAAATACAAAAATTTAAAAATTTTAAATACTTGCATAATAAAAATAAAAATTAATAGAAGTCTAGATTTTGTTTGATCTAAAAATATTTTTATTTTCATTTTAAAAATAATTTTCATTTTAAAATTTTGTTGAAAATTGAACAATAAATAAAAATTTGTTTTCAATAATGAAACTTGAAAAACATGTAGTGTGAATATTGGGTATACCCACAGTGCATTTTATTTTATTTTATAAGTAACCTTAAAAATTAGCATATTTTTCTTTTTAAATATTTATTTTAATATTTTTACTATATCTTTATAGGACACTTGTCAACTTATTAACTATGCTTGTGGAGTTTAAAACTCCAATAATAGTGTACTAAATAATTTCTCTTAATTATAATAGAAACATGAGAAAAAAATAAAAATAAAAATAAATTTACTTTTATATGAACTTGAACTAGGGTAATAGATTTGAGATTTTAAAATTGTTAAAAAATATCTATGTATATATGGTTGAATCGGGTTTTAACTTTATCAATATTTAATATTTTCTATTTTCCAAGAAAATGAAGAACTAAAAGAAAAACTATTTTTCTAAAACTATAAAGACCCTAATTTCTTTTTCTAAGAGATTCTTTTAAAAATATTATGAATGCAATACAATATAAATTCATGTTTAATTAATCACAAGTATTAAATTATTACAACACAAACGAATTATTTGAGTAATTAAAAGTAAAATCAAACTATTATCTTTAAATTAAAACTAACAAACTATATTAACTAGACTAAAACACGCATATGATAGCTACACATAACATACTCGCATATAATTGCGCTTAATTTCTCAATCTAATATCTTGGCTAAAGTTTAGCTTAAGATTATTGAACTTATCAACTCATAACATCATATTATGTATCAATGTCAAGCAATAATGTTATTAAACCGAAAATCAGTACAATTAAATTAAAAGCTTGGTTAAATCAATTTTTAATATATTTAATTACTGAATGAGTTTTATTTTTCTTAAATTCCTATAAGTGTGAGGGTGAGAATGTGGACTGATGATAAGATAAAAATGTGGAACGCAAATTGGATTTTTATCCCGCCCATATAAAAAAATCCAACAAGATAATGACAACCTTTATTTAATAACTACTCGAACTTTCTTTACACCCGTGAACTTCAATTACGTTACTTCAATTGTCTTTATTATATGTCTATTATACAGTAAAATGTCACTTATTAAAAGTAAAATAATTATAGCCACCAACATAGGGATTCTTTTGGATAGTAAACTGTCAATCACCCGTCCATTAATTTATAATTTTGCATTTATATAAATTTTTCTGAATCAAATTTTTATATTTTATTAAGATTTAGTGTATTTTTAAGAAAGGTGTGAGAATCGATTTTATAACTTTACTCCATTTATAAGATTATGGGAATATGGAGGTAAGAGTTAACTTGAGCGATATTAAAATTTAAAAGAAAGTCCTTGTTTGTTACTATACTCAAGTTTACTTGGAACGTATATTTGTATGTAATATGGAGACAGAGAGATAAGAGATATTTTAGTGCATCTTTTTTGACTGAAGATGTCGTTTTGGTGCATATTAAAAAAATGGTGTAAGCTGGTTTAGGAAAAATCCAATCAATAGAACTAATCCCGTTAAAGCTTCATTTTATGTTTCTTAATGCGTCATTAGTTAGTTTATTTATAGAGCTTAAAGTTTAATTATTGTGCAATATTTTTTATTCTTCTGTAAGAGTTTAATTCATCGAAAAGATTTAACCGCTTTGTCGGCCAGTTCCAAGAACTTTGTTTCGTACGTAAATGAATTAATGGTTATCTCATCGAAAATTGAACTCAAAGTAATGTTTTTACCTTCTATTCCTCGAGGATGTCTCTGATTGCACCGCAAAGTTGTGAACTATATTCGATAACTCTAGATATAATTTACCGAGATAGATTATGAAAGTAAGAGCTACACGGCCTACAACAGCATAGCATGTTGGCGGTTCTGTTGGAATTTGAAGAGCAAAATCACAATGTCCTTTTCAAGTTGACAGAAATGGCATTTGGGGAGGGACACATGGACTTATATTGTGGCTACTCTAAAAGGTCTCGTGAACCAAAAGGGGGACCAAATTACAGAAAAGGTGAAAAAAGGTTTTACTACTACCACTGCAACAAAGGAACAAAATCAAGAGTGTTAAAAGGAATGTTACTTTTGTTTTGGTTCTAGGAGAGCTTTCAATTCACACATCTGCAAATTACCCTTTTGAGCTGTTTGATTGTGGGAAATAAACCTATATTCACGGCTTCAACTTAATGCAGTTGGCTGGTTTTTGCATGAACCACATAAAGGTTAAACAACAACAGTATATAAAGTTATAAACAACATATCCTTATGGAGAGCTGTTCCAGTAAGGATAACAGAGGTTGAAATAATGTCTGGGTTTTTCTTTACATGGCTGCTTTGTTTCATCATTTTTAATGGTTACTCAGAGGGTAGCCATGGATATCAGCAACAGCAATCTGCTGTTGTTGTTGGAACTGTGTACTGTGATACATGTTTCCAGTCTGACTTCTCAAGGCCAACCCATTTCATTTCAGGTTTTAAATTGAATCCCAAACTCCATCTTCTCTTTTCTCAGTTGATACAAGTTTTTCTTTTTTTTTCTGCAGGTGCAACTGTTGCAGTCGAATGCAAAGATGGGAAAAGCTCAAGGGCAAGCTTTAGGCAACAAGTGAAAACCAATAGGCATGGGGAATTCAAGGTTCATTTGCCTTTTTCTGTGAGCAAACATGTGAAGAAAATCGAGGGATGTGAAGTTAAACTCATTAAAAGCAGTGAACCATATTGTGCAGTGGCCTCATCTGCTACTTCCTCTTCACTCCATCTCAAGTCAAGGAAGCAAGGAACCCATGTTTTCTCAGCTGGGTTTTTCACCTTCAAGCCATTCAAACAGCCAACCTTATGCAGCCAAAAACCAAGTGTTCATCCCAACCAGCTTCTTCCGCCGCCCATTCTTCCTCCAAACCCACTTCTGCCGCCGCCCATTCTTCCTCCAAACCCACTTCTGCCACCCCCAGTGCTCCCTCCTAACCCATTTCAGCCGCCACCAGCTCCACTAGTTCCAAACCCATTGCAGCCTCCACCAGCTCCACTAGTTCCAGACCCATTGCAGCCTCCTCCAGAACCTGCAGCACCATCCTTGCCGCCGGTTCCAGGACTAGCTCCTCCACCATCGTCCCCGTCTCCACCACCAGACTTCCCATTTCCTCTTCCACCATTCCCTTTCCTTCCTGTACCCCCCTTCCCAGGTGTGCCCCCATCGAAATCTTCTCCTTGATTAAATACATATAGTAGCATTCCTCCATGTATAATTCTCCAATAATATAGTAATGTAATTTGTTTTTAGCACCAATTCCCAATAACAATCCCTGTGACACAATGATTGTAGTATAATAAATTCAATCCTGGAGTTGACTCCAGGATTTACGTTACAATTTTGGACGTGCTTTTATATATAATCTTTTCTTCATCCTAAGAAACAATATTTTTGTTTACAGCTTAGCTCATAGTATCTTAAACCATTGTTATATGGGGATTTGACAATTGTATAGCCATTAAAGGATCTGTAATGGTGATACTCAGATTGCAGACTTTGTTGTAATAGAAGGAACATCAAGTGTTTGAGCATTAAGAAGGTGAAAAGGTGTAGTTTCAGTGTTTGATGTGTCAAACGGTTTAGCCATTGTATCTTTGTAGTAAAGTGCATTTGCAAGAACCAAACCTGTGTCTTGAGTTGCAGAATCCAATGCCTCAGGTTGAAATTTAATGTAAATCTAATTTTATATAAAAAGTTAAATTCCATCGTTCCGAATCTAGTTAAGCAGGGATGAAGTTAGGAGTGCAGCTAGGTGTTGTACCCAAAAATGTATTTATAATTTGGATGTCTCCAAAATTTATAACTTCAATTTTTTCTACAATACTTGTAACATACATATATATATATATATATATTACTTAGCCCAAGTGAAATTGATTGCAACCAAAATTATGTTCTATAAAAAAATCCATAGCCTAAGAATGAAGCTACTTTGTCAGGGTCGGGTTTCTCTATTTCTTTTTACTTTTTCCGTTTGTTTGAATGCCAACGCTAAAATATTTTCAGTATTTTCTGACATTTATTTCATGTAAAATAATATTCTCAATGTAAAAGGTTTTTCAGTTAAATAAAATTACTTCATTATTCCTCTAAAATGTTTTGCTAATTTTTTCCGTAAGACATTTTCCAAACTAATAAAACTCTATTTACTCTAACACCCATATACTCAACCTGAACATCAGGTTAAAGTATGGGGATATTCCATTCTCTACTACATTCTTCACCTATCAAATGTTTTCTTATAGATTTTCATAACTTTTCAATTTAATCCTTTTTGTCATAAATGTTCATTGTTCATTTATTAATCACATTAGATCTTTTTTTCTTGTTACACTTTAATCACATACTTTATCTCAATATCTTGTTTCACATATCAAAATTTTCACTTCTATTATTTCATCCACATATTTCTCAAGTTTAACAATTTAGTCCTTGTCATCATAAAATTTTTTTTCACAATTTCACTTTTACAATACTTTATGCTTATTTCATCATCTCATAACACATTCATCAAACTTTAATAATAATTTTCTTATTCAAATACTAAATTGTTTCACACTTAAGCTTTTTACATTTTCAATTTAGTCCCTATTACCGTGTAATTTATTTTTCACCATATAAAAACTTTAATCAAATAACTCATTATAATATATATCTTATTTCACATGACGAATTTTCATGTATATCACTTCTCTTGTTTTAATTATAAAATTCACAAAGTTTACAATTTAATCCTTAACATCATGAAGATTCATTATTTACTATAATTTCACCTTAACATCACATTGTAATCAATTCACTACTTCTTTTAAACTCTTTATCATAAATCTCAAATGTATGTTTGTTTCATTGAAAATAACTTTTATGAAATATTTTAGGAAATCATCAAACAACGAAAATATTTTACACAGATTCATCCAAATACCAGAAAATACTAGCTTTTCCAGAAAAAGTAAGTCATTTTCCAGAAATCATTTTTCAAAATTCATTTTTAGTAAAACAAACAGATCCTTAATTTTTTTTTGTCACAAGTGATATCTAAATTACTTTTTTCCTCCAAAATTGGTACATCCGTTAGTCAAACCGTTAAAACTACTTTAAAAAGGCTTAACCTATAATTTGGTATCTAAACTATGCATTTTTTTTCATTTTAGCACTTAATAATTTTTTTTCACATGTGGTGCCTCAACCAAGGACGAAGTCAGAAAATTACTTTAAGGGACTAAAAATGAATAATAAATTTTTTGAGGGATAAAGTATAATTTCATCATTATACTAACTTATGATTTGGAAAATTTTAAAGGGTCTTTATAGCAAATTTACCATTTTAGTGGGGCCATGACCAATGCTTGCCCCCTGTCTTCTCCTCTAACCTAAACTATTTTTCTATTACTCATTTTACACAAAAATGTTATATTTGTCCTAAAAGAAATCCTAACCAGTAATAATCTATCACTTCCTATAAACTTTTAAATATATAATTTTAATTATTTTATTTTCCTTTTGTCTTTTATATTAGGTCTCTCTCTTTATTTTTTCTATTTCCTCGTTTTTCTTCTTCTTCTTTTATAGTGTATGGCAATACTAGTAATACTTGAAATTCATCCTCTTGAGGTCGAGATGCTAATAATTAATTCTATTTTTGAACATCACCACTTGTTTGCTGACCTGATGAGATCACATAAGTTATTTCACCAATCAAAATCGATGTTTTTATAACCGGATTGGTTGAATTGGGAATCGATTGGGTTACTAGCCTAGAGATAGGGATTGAACTCGTTAACCTGCAAACTAATATAAAATTCTATCCAATTTTCTCTTTTTCATTTTTTATTTTTATTAATTTTTAATAAATTATTTGAGAGAACTGATCAAATTGAGAACTGATGGATTGACTAGTTCAACTATCAGTCCAATTCTAAAGAAAGAATATATATATATATATATATATATATATATATATATATATATTTCTTATGTTTTTCCACCCCATGTCAATTTTAATTGGCTTTTAAAAAATAGACTTAATGACTTAATTAACGATTGAACTAACAAAGGTACCAACTTGGGAAAAATAAGTAGTTTAGGTACCACTTGTAACAAAAAAAAATGTTTAGGCACTAAAATGGGAAAAAAAATGCATTGTTTAGGTACCAATTTATGGGTTAAGTTTTTTTTTTTTTTTTAAATAGACTTAATGGTTTGACTAACCAAAGTACCAACTTGGGGAAAAGGTAGTTTAGGCATCACTTGTGACAAAAAAAAAATTAAGTACCAATTTGTGAGTTAAGGCTTTTAATTTTATTTGATTTTATCGGATGAGCGAAAATAATTTATATTATAAAATTTATTTACAAAATCATTTCATCAAATGATTGTTGATTGAGTAATAAGAGATTTCTATATGAATTTGTTAGTCTTGTGTTTGATTCTCAAATAATTTTTTAGTTGTTTTATTTAAAACTATATAAAATATGAAAAGATAAAAATATTTTATAATAATATTAATTACCATTTAAAATAAAGATTTTATAAATATATTTAATTTAATTTTATAAAAATTAATATAAAATAAAATGTTTTGTACAATTTTATATTGGGACAGGGTGAAATGGAAGAAATCATTTTGAAGTCGGGCGTAAACATATTAAATAAGGTTCAAGGAGATTATTAGGTAGACCCTTCCTATCATATAATGCTATCTAATATTATTTTTACATGTCATTGTTGATTAAAAATTAAAAAATTGCTTTGTCCTCCCTTCAACCAACGTCAAGAACCATCTAGATTTTATAAATATATTTAAAATATTATTAGGAGAAATCATTTTTTTCTTTATTTTCTTCTATAGATTAGATTTAAAATTTTGAGTATTTTAGTTTTTTCCTTTGCTTCATTCATGTCAGATTTGTGGATTAAGAATTTGGTTCTTGAAAAACTCATTCTGATGAATTTGTTCTTTCACATATTCCATAGACTTTCTCTCATGAATTAGATTATATCCAACCCTTGTTCTAATACATTAAACCCTTGTTGTTGACTTTTGAAAATCTATTAATTCTTATTAAATATTTTCCTGGATTTAAAGAATGAAGCAAAAGATGTTGACAATGTCCACACCACGTTAAGTGTTTTGTTTGGTACGTTATTGTTGGTTCCTGTTTATTTAGGAAGTCAATTAGTCAAAAATAGTTTGTTCAATCTTTTGTAGGATTATTCTGTTTTTCAATGGTCAGTTAGTGGGTTTTCTGTCCACATTTTCCCTTTTATGTAGGCCTGTATAAAGGCTCAGGTGCTGAAGTTATTTTTTGAATGAATTCCTCAAGTTTATCTCCATCTTCTTGTATTAAGAATTCTCTTCTAGCTAATAGTGGTATAAGAGCCAAGTTGAGAGGGCATCTTGTGCAGTCTGTTCCAGATACAATGTCACAACATCAGGATGATTCTAATAGATTCGTCTAGCCATCTATTCCTCGCTTTGATTGTCATTATGATCATTGGAGCATGCTAATGGAAATTTCTTGAGGTCAAAAGAATAATCGTTGAGGGTGGAATTCAGGAGCCAGAAGTTGGAACCCATATGTCGGATGCACAAAAGGCGGAGATGGAAACACAGAAGCTGAAAGACTTAAAGGCCAAGAACTATTTATTCCAAGCAATTGATCGTTCATCCTTGAGACAATTCTTTACAAGGATACAACAAAGCATATTTGGGATTCCATGAAGAAGAAGTATCAAGGCAATGCAAGGGAAAAGCGTGCACTGCTTCAGACTCTACAAGGTGGTTTTGTGACCTTACGTATGAAGCCAAAAGAGACGGTTTTAGATTATTTCTCCAGGACAATGGTAATCATAAATAGGATGTGGACTCATAAGGACAAGCTTGAAGATGTTGCTGTTATTGAGAATATTTTGTGATCCTTGTTGCCGAAATATAATTTTGTTTTATGCTCAATTGAAGAAGCAAGAGGCCTGGATACAGTTTCCCTTGATGAGCTGGAGAACTTGTTGATGATTCATGAGTCAAAATTTGCCCTGCAAGAGGAGGACCAAGCTTTGCGGGCAATACTGACTCCAAAAGATTTTGGGTATGGTAACAGCAAGTGGAAAGGAAGAAACTCAAATGGGGTTGAAGAGAAAAATGTGGGAAAGAATGGTTGGGATCATAACGTATTTGATGGGAAGCCGAAAGCTATAGACAAATCCCGGATTGAATGCTTTCAATGCCACAAGTATGTTCATTATCGTAGTGAATGTTATACCAATATGAACAGAGGTCGTGGTAGAGGCCGTGGCAGAGAAAGGATAAGTTTTTTAGAAGCAACTGTGGAAAAGGAGGAAGTTACTCCCTTGATGGTGTATGACCCGTAGAAGGAAACTCGAAAAAATGTATGGTATCTTGATACGGGCTATAACAATCATATATGTGGAAACTGATCAACATTCTCTGAGCTAGATAAGACATTCTGAACAACAGTAAAGTTAGGTGACAACTCTCTTGTTTCTGTCCAGGGACGAGGGAAGGTTAAGATCCAAGAAAAGTTCACATCTGTCCAAAGTATTTTGGATGTTTTCTATGTTTTAGATCTGAAGTCAAAATTTATTTAGTGTAGGTCAATTCCAAGAGAAGGGTTATGAGGTGATTATCAAGGATAGAGTGTGCAAGATCCAAGACTGCAATCTTGGGTTGGTCGCTAAATTTTCCATGACAACTAATAAGCTCTTTCCACTGCATATTTAGCATATTGAACATTGTCACTCTTGTTTTTCAACACAAAAGACTAGTTCGACATGGCTTTAGCATTACAGGTATGGGCACCTTAGTTTTGGAAGACTTCAAACATTACAACAAAAGAATATGGTGGCTAGTCTCCCTACATTTGATACTCTTTCATAAGTATATAAAGATTGTGTTGAGATGCCCCGGGATAATTTTCCAAAAGGAAAAGCTTGGAAAGCCTCGCAACAGCTTGAATTGGTTCACTCTGACATTTGTGGACCACTAAATCCAACTTCAAATGGAGGTAAATGTTATTTTACAATGTTCACAAATGAATTTAGACGAAAGAGTTGGGTTTATTTTTTGCACAAAGAATCTGAAGCCTTTGCAGCTTTTAAGAGCTTTAAGGCGCTGGATGAAAAAAAGGATATGACATCAATTAAAGCTCTTCGTAGTGATTGGGAAGGAGAGTATCTTTCTTAAGAATTTATAAGATTTTGTGAATCTAATGGGATATAAAGGCACCTTACTGCAACATATTCTCCTAAAAAAATAGGGTGAGGGAGAGGAAGAATCGAACAATCTTAAATGTTGTTCGAAGTCTCTTACAAAGAAGCAATGTTTCAAAAAAAAAAATTGGCCGGAAGAAGTGAGCTAGAGTGTTCATGTTTTGAATAGAAGTCTTACACATGTTGTTAGACATATGACACTGGAAGAAACTTGGTGTTGTCAACAACCGGATGTGCGTCACTTTAAGGTATTCAAGTGTGTTGCTTATTCTCATGTGTCAGACCAGAAGAGGAAAAAGCTCGATGACAAGGTTGAGAAGTGTGTTTTTCTTGGTATTAGCAATGAGTCAAAAGCTTACAAGCTATATAATCTTGTTGCCAAGAAGATTGTTATCAACCGGGACGTAGTTTTTAACGAGAAAACATTTTGGTCGTGGGAAGAAAAAAGGAACAACCAGTAGATGAAGCAAATTCTATCAGATTTTAGTGATGAGATCGAGGAAACAGCATGGGAACAAACTACGACTGAAGCAGATCAGCAGAATGGGTACAGTAAAAGAATCAAAAGAATACCGACATAGATGGAAGATTATGTGGTCAGTGGGGATCAATTTGAAGATGAAGATCCTCAACCATATTTTGCTTTATTTGTGGACTATGACCTTGTAAGTTTCAAAAATGCTGGCGAAGATTTGAAGTGGCAAAAAGCAATGGATGACGAGATTGTTGCAATTGAGAAGAACAACACTTGGGAGTTAACTGATCTTCCAAGAGGCCAAAAGCCAATCGGAGTTAAATGGGTTTTTACAAGACCAAATTCAAGGAGAATGGCAAGGTTGACAAGTATAAAGCACTTTTGGTTGCTAAAGGCTACAAGCAGCAATTCGGTGTTGACTACAAAGAAGTTCTTACTCTCGTGGCTCGATTTGAGACAATCAGATCAGTGGTGGCATTAGCACCACAAAACTCATGGCTGATTTTATAACTCGACTTGGAGTCAGCTTTCCTACACGGAGAGTTTTAAGAGCAGGTATTCATCGATCAACCCCAGGTTAGGTGAAATGTGGAAGTGAGCATAAAGTATATATATTAAAAATAGAACTCTATGGGCTGAAACAAGCTCCTAGAGCCTGGTATAGTTGAATAGATGCTTATTTCAATTTGGCGGGTTTTAAGAAATGTTCGTATCAATATACTTTTTACTGCAAAGTTGAAGATGAGAAGATGGTTATTATGTGCTTATACGTGGACGATCTAATTTATATCGAGAATGATCAGACAATGCTTGATAAATTTAAGCAATCAATGATGAAGGAGTTTGATATGTCTAATCTTGGGTTAATGCGTTATTTCTCGATATTGAAGTATATCAATCAAATTGTGGAATTTTATTTCACAAAAGAAGTATGTTGGGGAAATTTTGGCTAGGTTCGGGATGAAGAATTACAATTCTGTGGCCACACCTACTAAGCTGGGTTTGAAATTGGAGAAAAATCCTATAGGAAAGAAGATTGACAGCACTCTGTACAAACAGCTCGTAGGAAGCTTGATGTATTTAACAACCACCTAACCTAATATTATGTGCTCTGCCAGTCTTATCAGTAGATTCATGGAGCAACCAAAAGAGATGCATTTTCTTGCTGCTAAAAGGATCCTCAAGTACTTGCAAGGGACATCGAGTTATAGGGTTTTATACAATAAAGGAGTAGAGTCTTATTTTATCGGGTTCACTGATAGTGACTTTTTCGAGGATAAAAATGATCGGAGGAGAACTTCGGGGTATGTGTTTATGATGGGGTCAGGAGCTGTTTCTTGGTCATCTAAGAAACAACCAATTATTACTCTGTCAACCATTGAAGTAGAGGTTTTTGCAGCCACCACATGTGCTTGTTAAGCAAATTGGCTAAGGAACGTTTTTGTAGATGTTTATTTTCCACAGAAAGGACCTACTCCAATTTATTATGACAACAACTCAACTATAAAATTGTTAAAGGATCTTGTCTTGCACGAACGAATGAAACATATAAATGTGAAGTTTCATTTCTTCAGAGATCTCATGAAGAAGTGAATTATCGAAGCTGTTTACTGTAGAAGTGAGGATCAAGCTGCTGATATTTTCACCAAGCCCCTCAAGGTTGAGAGATTTATAAAGTTGAGAAAGTTGTTGGGTGCTTGCACATTGAGTGAGGGGTTGCGCAATGAGTTGTTTAAGTTGAAAGTTTTAGATTTGTGCTTTCAGTTTAAGGGAAGGATTGTTGACAATGTCTACACCACGTTAAATGTTTTGTTTGGCCTGTTATTGTTGGTTCCTATGTTGTAGAAAGTCAGTCAGTCAAAATAGTTTGTTTAATCTTTTGTGGAATTAACCTATATTTCAATGGTTAGTCGGTGGGTCTTATGTCCATGTTTTCCCTTGTATGTAAGCTTCTATAAAGGATCAAGTGCTGAAGTTATTTTTTTGAATAAATTCCTCAAGTTTATCTCCATCTTCTTTATGTTAAGAATTCTCTTCTAGCTTCTATAAAAAAAACTCACTTTTTTCATAGTTCTCCAAATGCAGAATGGTTAAAGGAGAAAACATAAAATTTTTTTATTTTAAATCCACAAATCTAGCATGAATAAAGCAATGAAAAAATAAAAAATAAATTTTAAAACTTAAAATCAAATCTGTAGATGAAAAATGAAAATAAGGATGAAATAAAAAAATGGTTGAAGGAAGGAGAAAATAAATTTTTAATTTTTAATCAGCAATGACATATAAAAATAATCTTCATAAAGTATTGGATGAAACCATGATTTATGTGGTAGAAAGATTTTACCTAATAATTTCCTAGGATCAAGACGAATTTATTTAGGTATTTATAAGTAAAGGTTGATAGATATTAGAATGGGGCAAAAATTACCTCTGCCCTTGAACAAAAATCCCATGCTCCTCACCAGTGTGCCTTTAACAAAATTATGCCAATTTTTTAAATTGTAATTCATTTTCCTTTTATAAAATAAATAAAATTTTCCTTTATTAAAAGGTTGAAACTCATTTTTAATTATATATTAAATGCAGAAGATTAAAAATCATGCCACATTTTTTCAGTTGTAACTTTTTTATATAAAATATTGTTTTTATATATCTAAGTTTAAATTGTGACTATTTTTAAATGGTGTATTAACAATTATTTTTTAATATATAGAATAGAAGAAATGAATATAGTAAAAGATTAAATATTGAATTTAATCAATAAATAAATGAGATTGGTTGAGATTTTCTTTCAGTGGAAATACTAAACAATCTAGGGGCCATGTTTCGCTAGAGTTTAAATTAAAATTTAAAAAAATATAAGAAAAATGAAAAATTGGACCTACCAACGAAAATCATACCAGAAGCACAGACGAGAAAGAAAATAATTGCACCAACAATGGCAGCAATGGTAAAGTGTTAAAGACTAAAGAAACTATAAAACTAAAGAAAGAAATTATCAGAAAAACTACAAACCCTTATCCCTATTTATAAGTTAAAACAAAACCAATCAACTCCTTCGAAACTTAATAAGTTATCATGTACTCACACGCGCACTATTTCCTATATACAAAATGTAATGACCTGATTTTCAGTGATATAAAAAATGCAGTTTTAGAACCCCATTTTTATAATTGAGTCCAAGATTGGTCTAGTAATTTTGTTGAATTGATAGTTAATTAAGGCTCAGGGACTAAATTGTAAAGTTCAACCGTTATAAAGTTGTAATTGACCAAAGGCTTGAGGAGCCAAAAGTCCAAAATGGTTATAAAACCATTTGTAATTGAATCTTAGTGGATGATTATGTGAGAAACCATTAGCATTAATTAACATTAGGATTAGTGGAATTAAACTTGATTAAGTTTAATTAAACCAAATTAATTAAATTTTAATCAAGTATGTAAGTTAAATAAGTTGAGAGAATAGTGTCATCTTCTCCATTTCATGTGTGTGTCGTCCAAAGTGAAAGAAAAATAAAAGAGAAGCTTCCAAACCATTGAAACATTAGGCCATTAATTGGAAGGTAAATTTAAATCATTTTCTTATAATTTTTATAGATTTGAAGTCATGAGAGCTTGATTTAGCTAGCCCATATACCAATTTGTAAAACTGTTAAAATTTTAGAAAGTTACCATTGTTGATTTCTTGAAGAATTAAGCTTGTAATTGATAGATTTTAAGCTTAGAATATGAAAGGACTAGATTGTAAAGTTAATTTAGCTTATTATTGACTTTGTGGCATTAGGGACCAAATTAAATAAATGTAAAACTTGTCATGAAAATATGTTAGAGATATAAATTAAGGTCCCTAATGAGAATATATGAAATTGGATTTTAATCTGAAGCTAGGAATAGAAAGTTATGCTTATCTTGAGTTTAAAGACTAAATTGAATAAAATGAAAATTTTGAGGGAAATCGAAAAGTAATTTTTTCTAGGGTCATGCATATCGTAGCATAGTATGAAAAATGTTTGTTATTGATTGGTATTATAAAATAATTGTTTAGATCAAGAAATGGATCGAAGTGGAGTTAATCGAAGAAAAGCTAAAATCGTTGATTAGTCCTTAAAGAATCAACTTGTATTCATGTTTCTAATAGGTAAGTTCATATGGAACTTAATAGCTTATTTTATGCTGTGTGATTTTGTGTTTCATTTTTTGTGTGCGTGTGTAATAGTACAGGGTACAAATGTGAAAGTTGATTGATTACAGGATATGTAAACGAATTATGTGATCATGTACAGGGATTGGTAATGACATATATATGGAAATGATTCCCATGTGAACTTAGTAAAAGGTTAGGATATGTTTGGCATTCCAATAGAGTTATACACGAGCTTGATCAGGGACATTACATGTTTTAACGATGTCTAGCATTTGTTGTAGATTCTTGAAGTATATGTAATTTAGGTTTAACCCGAACGGGTAACCTAATATAAGTCAGCTTGTTTGAGCAACCTTGATACGTTTCAGCTTGCTTGAGGAACCCTGATATAATGTCAGCTTGTGTGAGCAACTTACTCACTAGAGTATCCGAGTCCATTTTACTATAGTTCCATAAGCCGATATTCAATTTAATTGAAATGGAAAACTTGAAAGTGAATTATTTTGGAAAAAAACTTATTCGAAAACGGTTTTCTTGCACAACAAAAAATTTAAAATTTGGAAACCGAGCCGATTTATGATATTTATACCAATAAATGTTTTACCAAAATTGCACATGTGTTTTTGGCTAGACGGATTCTTGTCGTTCCTAACTTTCAATCGAACGACCTTCTTTGCTATTCTCATACCACGATTGCTTCGAATGTGGGCTCGAACAAATTCGAGTCAAACACAAAACCAAAAATTGTTTACTTTACTTTAAATAAGAAAGTAAATCCTCTCTTTAATAGAAACCGATATAATTGTTATTCCAAAAAATAGAATTTATACTTAGAAAATAAATTCTCACTATTTTTGGGAAGAATAACAATATCTCAATGTTGTGTGTGCTTAGCCTTACCGGTGCCATCTAATTATTGAGAGAAGAAGTGAAATCCTTGTTGAATTAGTGAAAGTCTATTTCAATAAAAAAAATCCTAGTCTAATAGGATAGAAAGGGGGGGGGGGCAACCCTAGTTAAATATATTAGGGTTTGTCATCCCATGTAATAGCATGAGAGTCTTTTGGGCCTCTCCCGTATTAGGTCCAATTATAATTACTTCTTAGACTTTTAACCCAATATTTTATAATTCAACCAAACTCAATACATGTTTTCTATTCTCCAAAATAATCATTATAAATTAATTTTAATTAATTAATTAATTTTCCAATTAAATACTTTTCTCAACCCAATTCTAATTGTATTAAAATAATGACACTTTTACCTTAATAAAATCTATGATAAAATATATTTAATATTTCTACATTTAACGATTTCAATATAACCAATTAATTTAATTCCATTTTCAAACTTCAATTAATTAATTAATTAATTAATCAATAATTTGAAAAATCATAAATTAATTTTTCAGGTCATTTCCATTTTCCGAGGAAACTACATTCATTTCCAAATGTTTCCCATTTCTCAAACTTTATCACTTCTATCCATTTCTATTCATTTAATTGAACATGCAATTCATTTTTGGAATCAATGAGCTAGAGGAGGGACCGATTGGACATATGTGATTAGGGCTTAAATGATTTATAATTTAAGTTCCAGCTTTTTGCCTATTAATTATAAATTCATTTAGTCATGAAGCCATAACACTATAGTATCGTGACTAAGCTCTCCCTAATGACATACCATTACAAAAGTAATTTGACTAGTCCTCGTCCAATAACTTTTTCATAAATGTGTTGCCCTCATAGGATATCCTTAATCTCTTTGGAATAAATCTGCTCTCTCAATATGATCTTATTTTATCTCATGGTAACTACTACATCTTCCTTCTTGAAAAGTCAATTACTATCAAATAGTAATCAAGTCATTTATCACAAAGAAAATGACCCATGACAATGTTTACTTTTCATCCATCACATAATGCCAATAAGGAGATATCATTTACCCATGTCTTAAGCTATGAATTTCACTATTGTGAATGATGCTACACATTGTAGAAGTCATATACCCAATGCTTCAAATTTCAGTTCCTTATCTATTTGAATTCAGACTTTTACTTATCAATGATTGATTTAACATAAACATAAAAAAAAGGGAGTTAACATTCATTTTCTCCACTTTCATTCATTGATTCACTCATTATTATGACGAGATAAGCATGTTTCTATCTCACACAAAGCTGATAAATTAACAAAAAGTAAATCGGGAATTTTTGGAAAAGGTAACAAGAAGTTAATGAAAATTATGTGTGTGTTTGTTTTCTAAAATTTGGGTGCAGTGGACAAAGCAAATCCCTTCATCACATGTTTCGATAAAATAGATTGGATATATGTTGAATTCCTAAGGTAAATTTATTAATCAAATAAATGAATTTCGTCCCGCTTTGATAAGCCGATTATGAATGGCCTTGAAATAATTCATTGCATTGATATTTATCAAACCCAATATCAATAAAACCATTTTACCCTCTACACATTAAGTAATTAGAATTCTCATTCCTAAGAGCTACCAGCCACTATGAGTCTACTGCATATACTTATATATATAAATAGATCTTATCCATCTACTAATTCATTCAGTAATTGAATCGAACGACCCTTTTAACTTAGTGGTAGAGTAACACCATGTTAAGGTGTAAGTAATCAATTCAAATCCAATAAGGGGCTTTTGACATTTTTTTTCATAAAACTCCTGTGAAATGGTTGTATTCATATTGAAACGAAGAAGAATAGGGATGTTAAACCCTAAACTCAAAATCTCAAACTCCAAACCCTAAAATGAAAAAATTAAAAATAAGACAAACAGAAAAATTCAATAAAAATTATATATTTGGTTGTATTTAACAAATGGTATTAGATACATAATTTAGTATTAGTTGTATTGTCTCTTTTCTTAAGTGTATTTATTATTTTTGTGAGTATATCGCATATCTATATTTGGTTGCATTTAACGAGATAGTGATAAATATTTAGCATGTTTTTCACCTAGACTTCTTAAACTTGAAAAATTTCTATTTACACCCATTAAACTCTCAATCTATTGTGAGGTATTTTTGGAATCTTATCATCAATTTAAACCCAAATAAGCAAGTGATAATAAATAGAAAGTTTTGAGATATAATTGATATTTTTTAGGCATAAAGGATCTAAACGAAAAAATTATAAAAATTAAAGGGTCTAATTGATGTTAACCCAATAAAAATATCATGTTCAACCACACATGAAACCCAGCATCTCTTTTTGGAGTTCTGACACAAACCCTTCATTAAGCTTTCACACTTTCTAGTACCACGTCATGCCAAAACTAGCAGTTTGTAAGAGTAGCATCTTAAACCTCCAAAACTACTACATAATTTGAGTCTAACAAGTATACACCAATCATGCATAACAGGACAAATGAAAGACCATTCAAGCTATAAATAGAGTTTTCTTTATGCCAGATACATGGAAACACGAAAATATATAGATTTTTTCATGCCCTTTTTAACTCAAATTCATGAAGTTTCGGTGTAATTCTTGTCCAAAATATAATTTAATTATAAAATAATTAAATTGTTCTTAAATTATTAAAATATTTAATTTTAATTAATTTTATAATAAATTTTCATAATTTTTTATTTATTTTCAACAGATTTGCACAAAATGTGAAAATTAGCTCGGCAGACTACTAAAAGCTCAAACTGGGAAGCGATTTCTGAAGCACCAAGGCGAATTAATTTTTTAGCCTAAGACGTTCCAAATCATGAATATTAATACATAATATAATTACTCTTAATTATAACCAATTTATTTTTGGTTAAAAAATTATTATTAATTATATTATGATAGGAGGTCCAGTTGTGCTAAACCAAAAGACTAATCCAATCGAGCAAATGGGCTGCCCAAAACCGTCCAACAAGCTGACCCAGTCAGCTCAAATTAGCTGATTATTTTACTTGCAAATCATCCCTTGAAGTCTCCTTGAAATCGCATTCAAACCCTCCACTTGTCATGCTTTTGTAGATTTGCCCTTAGCTAAATTTAGCAAGTAGAAATCTTCAACTTGTGCATGTATGGTGGCCGGCCATGGGGGGAGTTAATGGCTGCTAATATTTTTCTATTTTTACCAGTCACTCCCACCTATAAATACCCCCTTCATCTATTCATTTCAACACACCTTTCATTTTACGCATCTCTCTCCCTTTCACTCACTTTCTCTCTTCCAAACCTCCCTTTGTTTCCCACTTTTTCCCTTCTATTTCCATTGACAATTTCCTCTTGGAAAAGAGCCCTTCAACCACCTTGGGTAGCAGCATTCAAGTGCTTACAGAAGTCTTGGTTCAACAAAAATGAGCGGGGAAGGAGGAGTAGAGCAAACTAGTTAAGCTTCAAAGAAACACCGGATTTGATTCTAGTTTCCTATCCTTTAACTTTTATTGTTGTTATGAACATGTCTATGAATATTTGTTATGTTTCTATTCTAAGTTTAATTAACATGGCTTAAATTTAATTTGTGTTAGGTTGATTGCATTTCGTCTACTTAAGTTATTAAAATTATGTTTGTGTTATTATGAGTCTTGGTAAATTGTTTAATTAAGTAAAACCATGATTATGTTATACTTGCATTATAATTATAAGGTAACTAATGAATTAATTATTAATCGTGTTGAAATTGTAATTAATTGAGACAATACTTAATCATACATGTTTAATCTTCTAAGGTACCAGAGGGTTAAATTAGCGACGGTCTTAAACAGTACATTAGCCTTGCATAACTTGCAAGATTATTGTGATTAAATTGTTTCAATGTAGAAATATATTGTTACCTTACTTAATCTTTTACTTGCTTATTTAAATTGATTAATTGTTTGAATTGGCATGGTGACATGTCCAAGAGATTCGTTAATGTAGTAAGTCTATATGTGCTATAGTTAACAAATTACCAAGTTGTCGTGAATTTATTCGTAACAACATGAAATTTTTTTTGGTAATATTCAGTTAAGAAATGTAATTAATCTAACGCAATTATGTCATCTTGATTAAAACCATCTTTTGAAATCGTGTATTGGAACTTTTATTTTTATTTTATTTTATTTTACTTAGTTAAATTCTAGTTTCTAACCACTTACTCAAAATCAAAATATTTTTAATCACCAAAGTGTTTGAATTTCATTTCATAAATATTTTTCTTTCACAGTCCCTGTAGGTACGATAACTCGACATTTACTTGTCACTTTATTACTTGTTGTGATTGTGTACACTTGCACATTTCCATCGTTCCAAGTTTTTGGTGTCATTGTCGATGACTAATTTAAAAAGTCATTATTTATGAAATTGTTGATTTCGCATTTTGGTTTTTTTTTTTGTTCTATTTTAACTTAGTCAATTTTTCTATGTTTGTTTCACGTGTTTATGAGTATTGATCAAATTATCGATTTACTCCCTGTAGATCCTGAGATTGAAAGAAATTTTTGACAACGAAGAAGAAAAGTGAACTAAAGAATGACCGAAGAAATGAATTTCAAAAACCAGAATCAAGGAAATGGCGCAAACCTTGCTCAAAATCCTATCATTATTACTGATGATAGGGATAGAGCTCTAAGACAGTATGTCGTACCAGTATTTCATGATCTTAATCCAGGTATTAGGAGACTCAAAATTGAGGCACAACAATTCGAGCTGAAGCCAATCATGTTCCAGATGCTTCAGATAGAGAGACAATTCAATGGAATGCCTACCGAAGATCCTCACCTTCACTTAAGATTGCTTATGGAAGTGAATGATTCTTTCAAATTAGCTGAAGTACCTGAAGATGCACTACGATTAAAGTTGTTCCCATATTTACTGAGGGACAGAGCTTGAGTCTGGTTGAACTCATTGCCACCAAATTCCATTACCACATGGCAAGAGTTAGCAGAAAGATTTCTTGTGAAGTACTTCCCACCTAGCAAAAATGCTAAGTTGAGGAATGAGATTACTACCTTCCAATAGATGGATAGCGAGTCCTTGTATGAGGCGTGAGAAAGGCCTAAAGAACTATTATGAAGATGCCCTCATCACGGAATCCTTCATTGCATCCAATTAGAGACGTTCTATAACGGTCTGAATGCCTACACGAGGATGGTAGTGGATGCTTCTGCTAATGATGCTCTCATTTCTAAGTCTTATGATGAGACTTATGAAATTTAAGAGGATTGCTAGTAACAACTACCAATGGCCAACCAATTAAGTAGCGTCAGGAAGACGAGTAGCTGGAGTACATGAAGTGGATGTTGTCACTTCACTTGCATCTCAGGTATCCTCAATACTTAAAAACTTTACTACTAACAGGTTTAATAATTTTACAGCTCAGCCCCCGAATCAATTCGAAAATGTAGTCTGTGTTTATTATGAGGAAGGGTATTCGTTCAAAGAATGTCCATCAAACCTAGAATTTGTGTATTATATGGGTAACCAGAACCAAAATCGAGGAAGGCAAGGACTGCAATCCAATTTTTATAACCCATATTGGCGAAACCACCCTAATTTCTCTTGGAGTAACAAAGGGGTTGGACCCAGTAACACTTATGGCCAACCTAGACCCAACCTAGCCACCTACTTTTACCTAACAAGTTTAGAAGCAACCGCCAGCTAAATCTTCCAATGGCTTAGAAAACTTGTTGAAGGCATACATAGCCAAAAATGATGCCTTAATCCAAAGCCAACAAGCCACATTGGAAACCTTGGAAAACCAAATGGGCTAGCTTGCCATTAAACTCAGAAACCATCAACAAGATGCTTTGCCTAGTGATATGGAGAATCCAAAAAATTTGAGGAAAGAGCATTATAAAATATTGACATTGGGGAGCAGAAAGACATTAGAACCTAACACTGTCAAAGTTGAAGATGATCTAGTGGATGCTTAAGATTCAGTGGAAATTCAACCAAATGTTGAAATTCCAACTTCACCAAAACCAGAATCTACAAAACCCAATAAGGTAATTTCTGAACCAGTCAATTCTGATAAACTAACAACTTTGTTAGATGCAGAACTGCCACAAAAGATGAATCAACCAGTTCCCGTAAAGAATCCTCCACCACCCTACCCTCGAAGGATTCAAAAACAGAAACAGGAAATCCAAATCCAGAAATTTTTAGATGTACTTAAGCAACTTCATATCAACATTTCGTTGGTAGAAGCGCTTGAATATATGTCGAACTACGTCAAATTCATGAAAGATATCCTGTCCAAGAAACAGAGACTTAGATAATTTGAGACGGTAGTCTTGACGAAAGAATGCAGTGCATATCTTCAAGACAAACTACCCCAAAGTTGAAGGAACCTGGATGTTTTACCATAAGTTGCAATATTAGAGCAACTTATTATGGTAAGGCACTATGTGATTTGGGTGCAAGCATTAACTTGATGCCCATGTCCATATTTAAGAAGTTGGGGATAGGTGAAGTTAGACCTATTACGATTACACTTCAATTAGCATATCGATCTTTAGCACATCCAGAAGGAAAAATTGAGGATGTATTGGTAAGTGTAGACAAATTTATTTTTCCTACTATCTTTGTTATTCTAAACTTTGAAGCAGATAAAGAAGTGCCAATCATCCTAGGAAGGCCTTTCCTAGCAACTGGAAGTACCCTTATCGATGTGCAGAAAGGTGAGCTTACTATGCATGTTTAGGACGATCAGGTAACATTTAATGTTTTTAATTCTATGCGAATTCTTGGCATAGTTGATGATTGTTCTGCAGTATCTGAGTTAAAGGAATTAGTCATGAAAAAGGAACTCAACTTTGTTGAGGACCTATTGGAGCAAATTTTGACGTCAGATCCTCCAAGTGATGAAGAGGGGGAGGAATACTTAGCTTTGCTAGAAGCTAATCAAAGGGGATTTAATTGCAATCTTGCTTTGAGTCTTTGAAGTTAGAAAGTAGAGATTATACCCAGCCAAAAGCGTCAATTGAGGAGCCACTTAAATTAGAACTGAAGGTACTTCCCTAAAATTTAAAATATGTTTATTTAGGAAACACTTCTATTTTACCTGTGATTGTTTCAGCAAAGTTGATCGAAGAGCAAGAAGAGAAACTCATCCTAGTATTGAAACAATTTAAGAAGGCTATCAGATGGGCTATAGCCGATATTCGTGGCATTAGTCCATCTGTATGCATACACAATATCATACTGGAAGATGGAAAGAAAGAGACGATTGATGGACAGCGAAGACTAAACCCCATCATGAAGGACGTGGTAAAGAAAGAAATCATTAAATGGCTAGATACGAGTATAATTTATCCCATCTCAGATAGTTCACAGGTAAGTTCGGTCCAATGCGTGCCAAAGAAAGGAAGTATCACAATCATAGAAAATAAAAACAATGAGTTGGTACTAACCAGAGCGGTTACGGGATGGAGAATTTGCATCAATCATCGAAAATTAAACAAAGTGACTAGGAAAGACCACTTTCCTTTACTATTTTTGGATCAAATGTTGGATAGACTCGCAGGGCGAGACTATTACTATTTTGTCAATAGATACTTGGGGTATAATTAGATCACAGTAGTGTTGAAGGATCAACACAAAACAACATTCATATACTCGTACGGTACATTTGTAATTAAACGCATGTCATTTGGTTTATGTAATGCACCTACTACATTTCAAAGATGTATGATGTCTATTTTTACTGACATGGTTGAAAAGTATTTGAAAGTTCTTATAGATCATTTTTCAGTATTCAGAGATGCATATGATGATTGCTTGTCCAATCTAGCTAAGGTACTAAGGCGATGCGAAGAAACAAACCTCTTACTTAATTGGGAAAAGTGTTATTTCATGGTACGAGAAGGCATTGTTTTAGGGCACCGAATAACGAAACAAGGGATCGAGGTTGATGAAACAAAGGTAGATGTTATTGAGAAACTCCCACCTCCAACATCTGTAAAAGCTGTTAGGAGCTTTTTGGGTCACACCGATTTTTATCAAAGATTTATCAGTGACTGCTCCAAAATTGCTAAACCTTTATGCAAATTATTGGAGAAGGAAACTATGTTAAAATTTGATGATGGGTGTTTAAGAGCTTTCAATGATTTAAGAAGTCGATTAGTTTCGGCACCAATCATTGTCACACCAAACTGGGCTTTGCTATTTGAATTGATGTGTGACGCTAGTGACTTTATGATAAGAGCTGTGATGGGTCAGTGAAGGAACAAAGTTTTTCGTCCCGTCTGCTATACAAGTCAAACTCTAACGAGAGCTCAATTGAATTATACGATAATAGAGAAAGAGTTACTTTCTATTGTGTTTGCTTTTGACAAGTTTCGATCTTATCTTGTAGGTACCAAAATGACTGTCTATACGGATCATTCAGCAATTAAGTATTTACCTACCAAGGAAGATGCCAAGCCGAGATTAATTTGATGGGCACTTCTACTCCAAGAATTCAATCTAGGAATTCAAGATCGAAAAGGAATAGAAAATCAAGTAGTAGATCACTTATCCAGATTGGAGCCGCAAGAAGGAAATTCTCCACTTATACCCATTCAAGAGACATTTCCAAACAAGCACATACTTAAGGTAAATCATGTCCATAATACTTCTTGGTTTGTTGATTTTGCTAACTATTTAGCTTGTGGTTTGATGCTGATTGATAAGCCATATCAACAAAAGAAAATTTTTCTTCACGATGTGAAGTACTATTTCTAGGAAGAACCATACTTGTTCAGAAAGTGTACAGATAAAATGATCAGAAGATGTGTGGTAGAAGATGAAGTACATGAGATTTTATATCATTGTCACACAACTCCGAGTGTGGGACACTTCAGAGGTACATATACTGCAGCCAAAATATTGCAAGCGGGGTTCTTTTGGACAATGCTATTCAAAGATGCGTATGCTTACGTAAAGAGTTGTGATCGATGCCAAGAGGTTGGAAACATCACCAACAGAAATAAGATGCCCTGAGCAAACATGATTGAGGTAGAATTATTTGATGTTTGGGGTATTGACTTTCTCGGTCCTTTTCTTTCATCTTTTGGCCACAGTACATATTGGTAACAATAGACTAGGTATCTAAGTGGGTTGAGGTCGAGGTATATTCGACGAACGATGCCAAGGTTGTGATGAAGTGTTTGTAGAAACATGTGTTCACAAGGTTTGGTACTACTAGGGCCAACATTAGTGATGAAGGGTCCCATTTTGTAAACAAATGGTTTAAATGGTTACTTGATAAGCATGGAGTGAAGTACAAGGTTGCCACAGCCTACCATCTGCAGACAAATGGGCAAGCTAAACTAGCAAACAAAGAGATAAAAGGCATACTCAATAAGGTAGTTTGTCCAAACTGATGAGATTGGTCCAAAAGACTGGACGATGCTTTATAGGCTTACAGGACAACATACAAGACACCTCTAGGGATGTCACCCTATAGATTAGTTTTTGGGAAAGCCTGTCATTTGCCCTTGGAGTTAGAACATAAAGCTTACTAGGCTCTCCAATAGCTCAAGTTGGATCTTAAGTTTGCTAAAGAAAAATGGATGCTTCAACTTAATGAGTTAAAAGAGTTCCAAATGTTCTCATATGAAAATGCCAAGTTATTCAAGGAGAGATTAAAAAGATGGCATGATAAGCACATCCGAGTTCGAGAACTCGGTAAGTTGAAATCACGTTGGTCCAGTCCGTTTACGATTCAGCAAGTTTTTCCATATGGAGTTGTCCAACTTCAAGATAAGGGAGGTAATTTTTGAGTTAATGCTCAACGCTTAAAACATTACTCGGGGAGATAAAATTGAGCGGGATAAAGTCTTGTTCATTTTATCGAATACTTAATTCTTCTCGTTTTTTAAATAAATGACTTCGGGTATATTTCCAGGATTAGTATGTTAAAATAAATTCTATCTAGGAGATTGGAACTTAAGCGAGACTGCTTGTGACCCCTCCAATCTTTCTTGGAAATTGATTTTAATATAATCTTATGAGAAATTATTCCCTAAATGGCAAAATAATTTATTTTTTTTCAAATCAAAGGGTTAATTTTGATCCAAGTTTTAATTGCAGCTCAATTTTCAAATTTTCTTTAAGTTCAGGTACTTAATTGAATTATTTGCAAAATTTGGTTGTTCTTTTTGTGAATATTGAAATTAGCTGTCTCTTTTTGTAAATATCTTTAAAAGTGCTAAAATAAAAATTTTAATTTAATTTTAATAAATAAGATGATAATAACTAATATATAATTATATTTATTATAATGTATATTAATTATTATCAAATTTTATAAATTAGAATTAGTTTAAATTTTATCATATTTTAATTTAGAGTTTTATTTCACTAAATAATGTAATAGCAAATAATATTTTAATATACATCATATTAATTATTAATTGTTATTAACTTTGAATGGAATTAGGACTTAGAATATTTTGTTATTGATTTGTTCTAAGAATTCTAATTGAACTCATATCCTCTATCGCTTTAAATACCACATCCTTCATCCATTATTCACACCGTTCATCTAATTTCCCCATACACCCGTTCCACCATCGACCCTAGCATCCAAAACCACCTAGTACCGCAGCTCCTAACCACCAGCAGAAACATTGCCTAGCAACTCCCTCTCCAGTTCCCACGCGCAATTGTTGTTAGGGGTGTACATAATTCGGGTAAAACCGAAAAAATTTGGTTAACCGACCGAATTCGGTTAATCGGTCGGTTAACCAAATTTTTTGGTCGGGGGTCAGTTGATTTTTTTATGATTTTTCGGTTAACAGTTAATTCGGTTCGAAACTGGTCGATTAACCGAATTTTTTCGGCTAACCGAAAAAATTAATAAATAAAATTATCCAACCCAACCCAATTACCCAACCCAATAAAACTAAAACTAAAGTCTACCAAATTACCCAACCCAATAGAACTAAAACTAAGGTCTACCCAATTACCAACCCAATAAAAATAAAACTAAAGTCTAACTCTTAAGTATCTATCCAATTACACATGTTTTTTTTTTTTAGGTTTAATGCAAATGGAGATTTTTGGAGAGAAGAAATAGATATAAATGGAGAATATTAAAGACTTACATTTCAACTATGTGTTAATCTCAAGAATTATGTTTAATTATGTAGTGATTCAAAGACTTATGTAATATTTTTAATTATGTAGTGATTCAATTCGGGTAATTCGGGTAATTCGGTTAATTCGGTTAATTTTTAACCAAAAATAAAAACCATACAATTTTCGATTAATTCAGTTAATCGACCTAATTAACCAAAAAAATTTCGGTTAGGTTAATTTTTTTTTAAAAATTCGGTTCGGTTAACGGTTAAAAATTTTAGAAGGTCAGTTAATTCGGTTATAGCTATTTCGGGTCGGTTAACCGAATGCACACCCCTAATTGTTGTCGCTCACGCTAGGCCTCGCACGACGCACCTGTTTGTTGCCTGCGCACCTGCTTGCGTCCCAGCCCTACTGCTCTCGAATGCACAGCCCCTGCTCGCGCCATGCTTGCCCACCAGCCCTACTCGCATCACTACTACCCCCGCACGTTGCTGTCGTTCCTTTCTTCAAGTCATGTGCACCCTTGCACGAACCGATCACCCTTCCAACAAACCCTAAATCAACATCTTTAGCTTCACATTCTTTTATTTATTTTATTGAGTTCTTAAATTTTATACAAAGGTAGTAAGAAATTTTTTCTACTAAGTTTCAAATTCGTTTGATTATTCAAATTTTCAATTTTTTTTTGAATTAATAATATTTTATGCAAATTGAATTTTTAAGAAAAATTTGTTTCCATCTTATGTTCAGGTTAATTTAACCTGCAAAAGAACTCATGCCTCTGTCCAAGTTGAAGAATCACAAAACAAATTTCACTGTGAAAAAGCCAAAATGAGATACAATAGAATCTTCAACAATCAGAAAATGCTTCTAGAAAAAGGTTTTACACTGAAAGAAAGCAACTACATTGATTTTGTGGCGCGTATTCGACAAATTGCTAAAGCCCTTAATTGAGAGTTGTTTTGTGAGAAACAACCTAGTGCAAATGAATAGTTAGTTCATGAAATTTATGTGAATTTGACCTCAAGCGAATTAATGAAGTTTCCGAGGAATCAAGGTAACAATAAGCTCAAACGCTATTAATGAATTCTTTGAGTTACCTAATTTTGAAGACGACTAATATTCTTCTTTGATGAGAAATATTGAGGCTGAAAAATTACAAGAAATTCTTGATGAACTTATAGTTCTGGGTGCTGAGTGGACAGTGTCCAAGCATGGAACTCACACTTTTTGTAGAGAATATTTGACACTATTAGCGAAGGTATGGTTCTATTTCATTCAATTCAGCCTTATGTCTATTTCACATGGGACTACAATTTCATTAGAGTGAATGGTCTTGTTATACTTGATTTTAATGGCAAAGACCATTGATAGGGGAAAAATCATCTGAGAGAAATGCGAAATTGTGCCGCTAGACGTTCTGACCCAGCATACTTCCCCTTTACGATAACAGTTTTGTGCTTGAAAGCTAAAATTCTTGCAAACGTAAAGAAGACAGGTTATAGCCAAGGCACAATCATAGATTGGAACCTCTATCGAGTAGCCGGAGACTTTGTTCTACAACAACAAGTTGAATTGAGCGAGGATCCAAAAGAAGAAAAAGAAGAAGATCCCATAGAGATCGAACCAATGCAGTCAGTTGAAACCCTGATAAGGCAGAACCAATGGAACCAATAACCGAACCTGACATGGCAACCTCAACATTTAGAACTCAACCGCCTCGCCCAGGTCTTCGTGATAAGCTGTCAAATTTAATGGACCTAATGCAACATATGCAATGGCAGCAACAAGCTTACTAGAGATATTCAAAAATACGGAATGACTCAATTAGAAACGCTTTTACGAAAATATTCAATGACCCGTTTATTTTTGTGCCTGAGTTTCCAAATTCTGTATTTGAACCATGGAGTCCAATATCTAAGAGGGAGCAAAGCAATTCATGCAAAAACAAAGAAGATGGAGCAAAAGATTAGTCAGATTCTAAAGGATCTGCAAATAAATAAAAATGTGGGATTTTTACCTCATTTTCTTTCTTAGGATATTTAATATTCTTAGGATTAGGTTCTATTAGGATTTTTATTTCTTTCATAATAAAATAAGAGGTGGAAGTTATAAATAAAAATGAACAAATTGCAAAATAAAAAGTGTGGCAATAGATATGTAGATGTTTAGGATTGAACCTAAAGAGAGCTTGGTGCTTAAGTAGTCAAATTGACTCACCTCCTCTTTTCTAGAATCCTACCTGGTGTATAGTATCTATTCACTTCTAACAGTGAAGAGATTGTTCATCTTAAGTAGGGGGATCGAAAAATTGAAATTATTTCCTCTTAGAATAAAATTTTCTTTTAATTATGGTTAGGTTATATTTTGTTCAAAAATTTGAAATTTTGTTAAGTATGCTAAACTTCAATATGAATAAAGTTCTATTATTTAAATAATTGTTATAATTAGCTAAATTATGAAATAAATGTACTCTTAATAAAACATGTAAATCATACCATAAAATTTTTAGTTCCTTAGGAAAGCTATGCATGCATGAAAGTTTAAGTATCTAAAATTGACTTAGTAATTTCTTGAGGCGAAATCTTAAGAAGCATGGAATGTTGAAAATGATTTAGGCAAACTTTTTGGACCGTTTGAGCCTTTCAAGCAACCTTGTTGAATTTTTATCTCTTTAAACCCAACTTTGAGACTATAAGGCCTAATTTTATTTGAACCTTTGCAATATTTAACCATCACTTCTCTCATAATTATCTTTAAATTGTCTCAAACACTAGACTCAGTCTATTCAGAATATTCTTTGAAAATAAGTTTGGGGTAATTGAAAAGAAGTATCAAATGCTCAAAAAATTGTAGTAAATACAGTAAAATGCTCGTGTAAAAAAAAGCATATGTACTCGAAAGAAATAGATGTACAAAAAAGCATGTAAAAGCAAAATGAGTTGGTGTATTAAAGGTGAATATTTCGAAGGTCCGATGCAAGCTAAGTCTAGGGTTTTTAGCCTAAATTTATCTATCTTCTACCTAACCCTAGCCTAGCCACATTACAACCTATTTAAAAGACCTATTGATTCAAGTTTCTATGCTACCTACATTAGTGGAAAGAATTTGCTATGTTCAACATATGAATGCATAAATTGAATTTAATGATTGCAGCTTAATCTTAAATAAGGGAATAAAATCAAATTGGTAGGGATTTAACATATCTTTATTGAGAAAGCATTTAGTCTATTTTTTCTATCATAATAATAATTGAAATTAATTTGAATGATATGTATACTTAAGTAGCATAAATCTCAAAATTTTTGTTCTTGAGCATAAGTATATTAAATTCATAATTTTGAGAAGAATATTTACTGAAGGAATTTTTCAAAGGTGTTTCCAAGAAATTCTTTTCAAGTTGTGCATTGCTCGGGATGAGCAATGAATTAAGTTTGGGGGTGTGGAAACACGAAAATATATAGACTTTTTCATGCCCTTTTTAACTCGGATTCATACAGTTTCGGTGTAATTCTTGTTGAAAAATATAATATAATTATAAAATAATTAAATTGTACTTAAATTATTAACATATTAAATTCTATTTAATTTTATAATAAATTTTCATAAATTTTAATTTATTTTTGATAGATTTGCATAAATGGTGAAAATTAGCACGGAAAACACTACTAGAAGCTCAAAATCGGGCAGTGATTTCTGAAGCATCGAGGTGAATTAATTTTTTAGCCTAAGATGATCCAAATGATGAATATTAATAAAAATATAATTAATTTTAATTATATCCAATTTATTTTGGGTTGAAAAATTATTATTAATTATATCATGAAAGGAGGCCTAATTGTGCTAAACCAAAAGACTAATCCAATAGAGCAAATGGGTTGCCCAAAACCGTCCAACATGCTAACCCAATCAGCTCAAATTAGCTGATTATTTGATTTTCAAATAATCCCTTGAATTATCATTGAATTTGTATTCAAACCTGTCCACTTATCATGTTTTTGTAGATTTGCCCCTAGCTAAATCTAGCAAGTTGAAATCTTCAACTTGTGCATGTGTAGTGGTCAGAAAGGGGGGAGTTAATGGCTGATAATTTTTTTCTATTTTTAGTAGTCACTCCCACCTATAAATACCCCCTTCACCTATTCATTTCAACATACCTTTCATTTTACACATCTCTCTCCCTTTCACTTACTTTCTCTCTTCCAAACCTCCCTTTGTTTCCCATTTTTTCCCTTCTATTTCCATTGTTGATTTCCCTCTTGGAAAAGATCCCTTCAACCACCTTGGGTAGCAGCATTCAAGTGCTTATAGAAGTCTTGGTTCAACAAGAATGAGAGAAGGAGGAGTGGAGCAAACTAGTCAAGCTTCAAAGAAACACCAGATTTGATTCTAGTTTCCTATCCTTTAACTTTTATTGTTGTTGTTATGAACATGTCTATGAATATTTGTTATGTTGTTATTCTAAATTTACTTAACATGGCTTAAATTTAATTCATATTAGGTTTATTACATTTTTTATACTTAAGTTATTAAAATCATGTTTGTGTTGTTATAGGTCTTGACAAATTGTTTGATTAAGTAAAACCATGATTATGTTATACTTGCATTATAATTGTAATGTAACTAATGAATTAATTATTAATCGTGTTGAAACTATAATTAATTAAGACAATACTTAATCAGTACATGTTTAATCTTCTAAGGTAGCTAAGGGTTAAATTAGTGACGGTATTAAGCGGTACATTAGTTTTGCATAACTTGCAAGATTATTGTGATTAAATTGTTTCAATGTAGAAATATATTGTTGCCTTACTTAATCTTTTACTTGCTTATTTAAATTGAATAATTGTTTGAATTGGCATAGTGATATGTTCAAGAGATTAGTTACTTTAGTAAGTCTATATGTGCTATAGTTAACAAATTATCAAGTTGCCGTGAATTTATTCATAACAACATGAACATTGTTTTGGTAATATTAAGTTAAGAAATATGATTAATCTAACACAATTATGTCATCTTGATTAAAACCATCTTTTGGAATCGTGCATTGGAACTTTTATTTTTATTTTTATTTTATTTTAATTAGTTAAATTTTAGCTTCTAATCACTTCCTCAAAATCAAAATACTTTTAATCACCAAAGTGTTTGAATTTCATTTCATAAATATTTTTCTTTCACAGCCCCTGTGGGTACGATAACTCGAGATTTACTTGTCACTTTATTACTTGTTGCAACTGTGTACACCTGCACATTTCCATCGTTCCAATACACTAGTAATTCATCAAGACAAACAGAAGTTCATACCAAGGGCATATTTAGGGGATTTTTATGGTAATAGCAGAATACAAGCACACTGTATTTCTTCTTTTTGCTTTTCACCAGAATTAGGTCAAATTAGCCAAGCATTTTACTTCGCAGGCCACAAAAAACTTAGGAAAAACTTAACAAAAGAACAGACCAAAATCTCCCACTATAAACTTCATCTTGAATAAGTTCACTAACTAGTTCATTTCATTACAACAACATTTAATCCACCAAGCCAAACAAACATCCCATGAGTGAAAGCAACCCAAGAACCTTGCCATATTCTAGGGTTATTTCCACTTCTTCTACTTCGATGAAGAAGTACCATGTGAAACATCTTTTGAAAAACATTTCTTGAAATGTATGGCGATGGCTGTTCTTGGATGGGAGTTGTTCCTGAATAATGATTATTTTGACTTGTTCCAAATGTGAGTTATTCTCGACATACTTGTCCTCAATGTAGAGATTGTTTCGAATAAGAGTTGTTCCGTAATGATGTTTTTCTTGATAAAGTTTGTTTTAAATGATGGCTCTTCTAGAATAATACTTTTTTTAATACAAGTTGTTCCAAACAACGATTATTCCAAACATAGTTATTTCTGAAACACCATTATTCTAAACAAGAGTTGTTTCAAATTTTAGTTGTTCTCAATAGGAGTTTTTCTCAAATAACAACTACAGTGAATGATAGTTGTTCTAACTAAAGCCCTATTTTGAACATAACTATTTTGGACATAGTTATTCTCAAACAATAGTTGTTCTAAACAACAACTATTCTAAACAATAGTTGTTGCTCCAGAAGAGATGCGCTTGGTAGCACAATTCCCTGAAATATAATATTATTTATTTCAAGAAAGAGATAAAATGTTAGTAGACAAAATTATTTTTTAGAATAGGAGTTACAAAGTTGGCAATTAATATGAATAATGTAATTAATTTTTAATTACAATTGAATTAATGATTAAAAAGGGACAATGAAAGGTTTTGTTAGTGATAATGGATAGTGAAGAAGAATTCACTTTGTTTCTGAAAGGAGGGAAGAAAACTCAGCGTTATAGGAAAAGATTAAGAGGAGAACTCTTAGCTACCACCATATTTGATCCACCAAGCCAAGCTCTCTAGAACATCCCAAGAGTGAAGACAACCTAGTAACCCTGCCATATTCTAGGGTTATTTTCAGACTTTGGTGAAGCAGTACCATGTGAAACATTTTTCGTAGAACATCTCCTAAAATGTAAAACGATGGTTGTTCTTGAATGAGAGTTGTTCTTGAATAATGATTATTTTGACTTGTTCTAACATGAGTTATTCTCAACATAGCTGTTCTTAATGTAGAGATAGTTCCAAATAAGAGTTTTTCCATGGTGATGCTTTTCTTGGTAAAGCTTGTTTTGAATAATGGTTCTTCCGAAAACCCACAATTTTTCAAAGTACAAGTTGTTCCCAACTATTATTCTAAACATAGTTATTCCTGAAATGTCATTATTCTAAACAAGAGCTGTTCCAAACTTTAGCCATTCTCAATAGGTGTTCTCAAATAACAATTACACTGAATAACAGTTGTTCTAACTAAAGCCCTGTTTTGTATATAGCTATTTTGGACATAATTACTCTCGAACAACAGTTCTTTTGAACACAAACTATTCTAAACAACATTTGTTGCTTCGGAAGAGATACACTTGGTAGCACAATTTCCTGAAATATAATATTCTTTATTTCAAGGAAGAGATAAAATGTTAATAGCCAAAATTAAGTATCTACATTTACTTTGTTATGAACAATTTAAGATAAAATTGATTACATTTGTATATCATTTCAAAGATTTGTTTTTTCTGAATTATGCCTTGGTAAATACGGGTGAACATTCAATTTTTTCAATTGGTTTAGTTAGTTTTTTATTAAACCATCTTAACCAGCCATAATCTACAAAAATGAACCTGGCCAAATTAAAGTTCAAGAACCAACATGTTTGTTAACCGACTTAAGTTACTGGGCTTGAACAATAAATTTATTTTATAAATTATAAATATATTATAAATAAATATATATATTAAATTAAGTTATTTTTTCTATTGGATAAATTTGAAAATATAAAAATTGATAATAGATCGAAATAATTGCCCAAACTAAACCAATAATCGAAATGTATCACCCCAAAATATAGGGGGTTAATTGTAAAGAATAACCAAGAAGTGACTTAGTGTTGATGGACAAATAATTAGTGCACTTCCTAGAGATCCTAGGTTCTATCCACTCTATTCTCATTTCTTTTCTTTTTCATTTCAACAAACTAGGTTGTAAAACACTCCTAAAATAAATATTAAATGGGGTAAAAACATAACAAGAATGGGCAACAACTTAAATAGTTAAGTAGATACTCCTCTCTTACATCCTAGGTTTAAGTCACACCAAACTCCCCCATTTTTCCTTTTAATTTCGACAACAAGGGTAAATTATCCTATAACCCCTTAAAAGTTTAAAAACCTAGCTATTTAGTCCCCTTTTCTTAATTACATTAAGTTTTTGTTTTATTTTCCATTCCAAATTAGAATTCCTCCCTCTTTTCTCTATATCCTCATCTTTTCTTTTCTCCTATTTTCTTTTCATTATATTTTTAATCCATTGCGAAATTATTATTGCCTTTCTCGAATCAGAGTCAATCTCTGTTAACTCGTTTTTCTACTGGAACCGAAGTTGTTATTAGAAACATTCCAAATCCTAGCCACGAATCGGTAAGCACGCCTCAATCTTGATTTTTAGATCTCGAATCTTTAAAGAATTCCTATCTAGCGATAATCTTGCGATCGAGTAAACAATCTTTCTCGATTTTTCATCGAAACTTTCAACCATCTTGTTTTATCTTTAAACCAGCCATTAATCCTTGTGTAATTTTTGGTTGAAGGACCCATGTTAGGTACCTTGGATCAAATTTGAATGAGAGGGATGTCGCTCGGTCTCCCAGTGAAATGTGTGTTTTCTTTTACAAGCAAATCAGGGCAAAACCGTGCCTAGGATAAGGCCACACGGACGTGTGGACCACACAGTCATGTCCCTCTGTAAGCCCTAAGATAGTTCACTTATCACACAGGCACGAGCCTTCTACACGGTCACGTGGACCACACGACCTACCACAGGGCCATGTGCCCTGGAAACCTTAGTGTAGTTCGTAAACCGCACGACCTGACCAAACGGTCGTGTAACCTTTCCACATGGCCTGAGCCATCTCGCATAGCCTGGCCACATGGCTACATGCCCCTATTTTTTAAACTTTATAGTTTTTCCTAAAATTTTATGATTTATTCAGTTTAGTCCCTAATTAATTCTCGAACTATTTTTAGTGTTTTATTTTGTTCACTTAAGTCCCTAATATAATGATTTAGGCTAGAAGTCATGATTGCTTGATTGTAATTATTAATATTATGTAAAAGTATGATATGTTCAGTTTAATCCCTGACATTCCTTAAACTGTTTTTAGAGTTTACCTTTGTTGAGTTAGGTCCCTGATATTGGGTGAATTCTGAAATTTGTGTTTAATTCCTTAACTGCGCTTATTACATCGCATGATACATGAACGTTATGTGTTTTCTGATAAAGTAAAAATGTTAAATTAAAAGTGATAATATTGTTACCGCTATGCGAAGAACATGATCAACATGTTAAGTGTTAGCGATGAATTGAGTACATGTTACATGTCTACTACTAGTGTTGATTTGTTACATAGCATGACATAATGCATTGCATGAGATGGAACATTGTATGGAGAAAGAGTGACAGATTATTAAATTTGTAAATAAGTGGTAACTCATTCACAAAACCTAGTGGTAGTTTGTTTAATCTGCGAATATGTTGTGCACTCACAACAAGTGGCAATATCTGCAAATATGTGGCTCGTCCATAAACTTAATGGCAATTTGTTTAATCTGCAACCATGTTGTGCACTTACAACAAGTGGCAGTAACTACAAATGATTTTATCCAAAATACTAGTGGTTTACCCATGTTTTTCTTTACAAAGTGGAAGTTTATCTGCAAATTAGTGGTGGCTCGTCCACAATTCGAAGTGATATGGTAGATGAGTTCTAGGGAACTCATAAGTGAGGTGTGTAGCAAAGTTGGTTAGGACTTTTCTATTAATTTGAAACTGCATTGCATTCATTAGCATGTGCATATAAAATTGTGATTTCTGAAATAGTGCAGTAAAGTGATGACATGAAAAATCGTTAATCTAAAGTACTTTATGATTGTGACTATTCTTAGAATTGTTAACTCATGTGCTTTGTCTATTGTTTTGTTTCAGTTTTCTTGTGACCGAACTCACACTGAGCTTCATTGCTCACTCCCTTTTTAATTTTCATTCTTTCAGATAACCCGTCAGGTTAGGACGCGGACACAACATTCGGAGGGACTCGGCTCAGCTTTGTTATTAAAATATTCTCATATTTATTACTTGAAATTTTCTTTTATTCAGATATTGCAATATTTTATCTAAACTGTGGTATGAGACTTAGGTTTAGGTGTTGGGTTAATATAGCATGCATGACATTTAAATTGTTTTTTCTAAAAGTTGAAATATGGATTTTAATTTCTTATGCATAAAATATGTTTTCATTAAATTATTATTAAGTTGAATATCACTTTTTCGCTATCGAGTTATAATCAAATATTGACTAATAAGTAAACTAGAAATTAACTAAGTTTTTAATGGTAATCACCTTTTACAAGAAAAATATTAAATTAATCGTATTTTTGTCAACTCATGAGTTTTTCTAAAAATAGACTAAGTTTTCTCTCAAAATAAATAAACGTTTAAAATTAATTGTTTTATAAACCTCGATTGCTACTAGGCCATCTCGGTGACCGATGTAATCTCCCGAATTTGGGTCTCATGTCCAAGTTGGGTTGGGGAGGTTATAGAAAAAACTGCACAAACTACCCAAACCGAATTTAGCTAAATCAATTGAGTTAGTTTAGTCGATTTTCTCGATTTTAACTGAGAATTGCTCTCCCCTACTAGCAAACAAAATGTAACTTCTCATTTTTATATTTTTATTAATTATTGGGTTAAAATATTAAAAAGATCTCTCAACTTTATCCTATTATTTATACTTTGCTTACACTTGAATAAAATCATATAATTTGATTTGTACTTAAATAAGTGGACTTACTTAGGTATAAATTAAAATTGTGGATATTATGGTATAAATGAAAATTTTGAATATTTATATTGTATTGAATTAAATTCATGAAGCTTTGTAACTATTTCCAGAACTGGACTAGATGGGCTAATAAGACTAATTGGATCGGAAGCCGATCAAAGTACCAGTCCTGAATAAGGGGTTAGACCGGTTAACCTGTGAACCAGTTGAATTAACCAGATCAGTCAGTTGAACCGAAGATCGAACTAGTTGAACTAGTTTTTTTATTTTTAATGTTTTTATTTTTTTAATAATTTATTCAATCAAACTGAGAACTGATGGTCTGACCGATTCATTCACCGGTTCGATTTTGAAAATTTTGAGCTTCATTGATGATATATTAGAAGTAAAGTTGATTATTTATCATTTGGGTTTTTGAAGGCGACGTGAAATGAGAGAGAGAAAAAAGTTCTCATATTTATTTTAATCAATTTTAGATTTTAAAAATTTTAGAATTTTAATTTTAACTCTTATGAAATTGGATTTGGATTTGCCCAAATTTAAATCCATTTTTTTATTTGTTATTCAAAGGATTTGAATTTTCAAATCCAAACCCAAAATTTTTGGCCCAAATCGTAGTTTCCAAACAGACCATCAAGAAATTTGAGAAGTTAGTTACTCAATTTTAATTTACCAAAATTTGATTCCCTAGTTGAATTGAGTAACTTTGTTATACCTTATCGTTATACGGTTGATTTGAAATTCAACGGTTAACAGTATCAATGCTAGGGGAAGGGGCCTTGGTCCCCTTGGCTAATGAGAAAATTTCCTTTTAGCCCTTCCCAAATCACGAATAATTTAATTTAAGCCTCTTAGCTCTTAGATAAATTAAAATAATGCATTTTTTATCCTCCAAAAACATAATTTAAACCCTTTTTAAAACTAAAAATTTTAACTTTAGCTACATCAAAATTTTATAATTTTATCTCGCCCCTCTTAAATAACATTTGTGGCTTTTCCCTAGCAGTTTTGCAATTTATATGCAAAGAATTAACAAAAATAAACCATTCAACAATTTCTATGCAACAAAGTGACAAAAGTCAACTATTTAAGTTCATTTGTTTATCAACAATTAGACATTTTATAAAGTATAAGGACTAAATTCTAACAAATTAAAGCAAATGGCCTAAATGAATTTTCATAAAGTAGAGAGATGATATTCATAATTAAACCTAATATTAATTAGTCAAAGTTAAAAGTTCTAACTTCTTAATTTCCAAAACTAAATTCTAGCAAATTAAAGTAGATATATTAACTTTTCAATTTCCATAAAATAAATAGATGATTTTCATAATTAAACCTAACATATTAATTTGTAAAGTTAAGGCTTCATTTTATTTCAGTAAACAAAAGCCATTTTTTGTTTCATTTTCTTGAAAAATGGAAAACAATTAAAGAAAATTAACGTTGAAATTTTTAAAAATAAAATTATGTGAAAATTAGAAAACAATAAAGAGTTGTTTTCATTACTTTCACTAAAATACTAACTAAATATGTTTTAATATTTTGTTTTTATTTACCAAAGGGTTTTTTAATTTTAAAATAAAAAATAAAAATATTTTGAAAACCAAACAAAACCTAAATTTCTAAATTTCTTAAAACTGATTTTAAAATTAGATTGAGTCATTTTAATAGGAATTGGCTTACATAATCTATTCGGTTGTTCAATTCAACTTATTTAATGGATGCTAATAATTTTTATTTGCATTATATTTTGTGTAAAAATAAAAAATGATTTTTGTGGGAAACTAAATTACTTATAAAGAAAGAAAATCAAAGAAGAAAACATGGTCTCTTTTTGTTTTCGAAAAAGAAAACACAGCCTTATCTTGTTTCTTGGAGCCAAAGAAAACAATCTAAAAAGAAGTCAAAGTGTTGACAAACTAGGACTAAATCTGTTTTCTTTTATTTAATCTTCCTTTCATTTAAAAATATTTAAAACTCATGTTTTTTTAAAAAAACAATAAATAAATATTTTCAAAATACTTTTAATTTTTAAAGTTTTTATATAATATATTTAAATAAAATAGCTTAAACCACCCTTTATATATATAAAAAAAAAAACTTCATAATTTGAAAACTATGAACTCAAACAAAGCTACCATTGCTTTCTTCTAAAAGAAGTTACTGAACATCACATAATCTAACATCTTTAAGAAGAAATTATAATAATTCCCATTTCCCACAATAGATATTGATAAAGTTTGCAATATAGCAAAAACATTTATTTAAACCCAAGGAGTACTCATAAGTTCTTCACACCATAAGAGTTTATGAACATCTAACCATGCTCTATAATGTCTGTAAAACTAAAACACAAAAAGTTCTTCAACACTCCATTAATTAAAACCAAAATAAGAGTACTCCTTATAAGATAGCCTGCATGCAGCTTAGTTTGCCGGTGCCATAGGCTCACCGCCATCCCTATCTGGGTCCCATGGATCTTCACCTTTCGCCACCTGCTGTGCGCAACCCTCCTGCTGCTTGCGGCTGTGAAGTCGATATTTCTGCAACCAAACACAACCCCCATTAAAAACTATTGATATGAAAATATAATTTTTAAATTTATGGTATATTAAAGAGTCAAATATAATCGCGAATAGCAAGAATAAAAACACACATATATATATTCAACATCCATCCAAATCCTGAATAGCAAAAAATGATTTATCAATTTTATGGAACCTTAGTGTATATATAAAATAGGTTTGGAAATCAACCTGAAGGTGGCTCTTCACTTGATCATTAGTGAGGCCATCAACGTTCATCATCTCTCTGATTTGCTTAGGAGTCGCCTCTGCCCAAAAACATTATCAGTGTTACAAAATTAATCAATTATAACATAATAAATCTCTAGTTTTTTTTTTTTCAAATACATATTTAAAGGGGTTTTAAGCAGATATATATACCTAGTTTAAAATTTATATCCATGAACCAAAGATTAATAACCCACTTTAAAGATCAATTTGGTGATAAAATACTCGATAAAAGTTGGAAAAAGGTAATGATTTAGAGGGTTGTACGTACCATACATGCCTCCAAGGATATGCAAGGTCTCCACAAACCTTGCATGAAGCTGGGGCGACCAAGATCGCCTGTTGTTCTTCCAAATTGGTTGAGTCAGTGGCTTGTGCTTATAATTCAGAAGGGTTCGATTATCAGCCCTCAGGTTCAACCCACCTCCACCATTGCTGTTCGGATTCTGATTTGGGGCCTGTGTACGATTTAAACGATATATATCATTTTAATATAAGATATCCATAAATATATATATGAGATTTATCTCAGTTGGTTCATGCGGATGCGGCGATCTTTAGAAGGTGATATCTAAGATTAACAATATAAGTTGAATATGTTAGGGTTTGACTCAACCCTAGAACTGCTTTTTCCTTTTAAATTAGGTTCGGAGTGGGTAGGGTTTTTTTTATTGAAAGTTTGATGAATGGTTTAGATACAATTCAGCAAGCACTTCTGCTGTATGCTCAGGAGAAAATGCATACTAAAATTTCGTATTATATCAATACGAAATTTTAGTATGCACATGTTATATTTGTTGTTTTGGAGTGCAGTGTATAGAATTTCGTCAATTTCACCAATCCAAGTCGGCGCATCGGTTTTTTTTTCTTTTATTATTGAAAATGGCGGTTACGTTATTCTCTTAGAAGTGTTCGGATTTGGTTTTAAATAAAAATTCACCATTTTGAGTTAAAAGTAGTTTTAAAGTAACGCTTCTGATATATTTTAGTTTTACCTCGATTTTATCGCCTGGTTGGGTTAATGGATTTTTGGAAACAAAGGTTTAGAGGTCAAATGATTTGGGGTCGGTGGTAGGCGAAGCCAGAAAATATTTTTTTAGGGGGTTGAAATGAAATTTTAGGGGGTCAAAATGTAATTTTATATTTACTAATTTAAAATTTTAAAAATTTCTAAAAGGTCTAATTAATAATTTTCCATTTTAGGGGGGAGTCGGTGGAAATTTTTCATTTTGGGGTCTAGTTCGAGTTTGAGTTTGGATTCGAATGCAGATATTAGTAGTGAAAAAAAATCTAGATTTAAGGTTTTGTTTTCAAAATAGATTTAGGGTTAAGGTTAAAAACAAGTCCTCCATCCATCGCAATTCCTACTGACATCACAGGAATCTGAGACTAAAAAAACTTAAAATCCGTAATATCTTTTAAAAAAATCCAAAAGAAAGAAGTAAAAAAAATTAAAATGGTGGTGGTATGGTATGGTATGGTATGGTATGGTAAGAGGTAAATTACCTGAACAAAGTCTCTGAATGCTTTGGGGTGCTTATGGTTGGATGGGTGATGAGGAGGAGATGAGTTCATCATCACACCCTTGCCTTTGAAATCACACTTTAGGTTTGGAACTTGTTCAGCTTCTAGCATTTTTTCACAACGTTTCCTCTTCATTCCAGAATTCTCCTTCAAAACCATATCAATATTATCACCTTCTTTACCAGCTACCATCCCATTTTTTATCTTCAGAAACTCCTGTCTCAGTGTTCCGAGTGCTTCAACCAAATCAAAAAAGAGTTGTCAATCAATCATAACATTTCTCATAAAAAAAAATGAAAACAAAACTTAAAAAAGAAGAAAAAAAGGGTGTTAAGCAGTCTCACCCTCCATTAACAGCAGCATGCATTGAGGAAGTTGACCTCTCAAAGCAGCAATGCTGTTGAGTTCTTCTTCATGTTGACTGATATAATCGCTCAACACAGCTAACTTATCAGTTTCATTCTCGATATTTAGGAGATCTTTCATGAGATCAGTGATGGTTTTGGGCACATAAGTTGGTTTAAGACTCAGTTTCAGCCCAAGAGAATTGCTTGATGAAGCCATTTTTTTCTTTTCTTTTCTTTTCTTTTCCTCTCTTTTTCTTTTCTTTTGTGTTGTATTTTTCTTGTTGCTCAAACTTGGAAATTTATAGAAGAAATTATGAAACCCAGAATCCAGTCTTATCCTAAAAGACAAAGTTGATTACATAACATGCATTAACTCTTTTTCACCTTGAAATGGAAAAAAATGAGTGAATTCTACTAAAACTTCAATGACCTAATACCAGATTCTCATAAATTTTAACTTTTGGGTCCATTTGTTGAGCACCACTATCCATGTTTGACAACTCAACTATCTACATTACATCTTATATCAGAATCTGTCACTTAAATGGTTGATGCTTTTTTTTAGTATATTTATTTATTTATTTTTGGATTGTCAATCTTAAGTATGTGAGAAAAATATATAAATAAAATATTATAAAAAGCGAATAAGGAAAGTGGGAAATTAAGGGTAGATTTGGATGGGAGATTGGGTGTGGTGCTGTGCGTATAGTTTATTTTTTTTGTCTCACGCTACAATATCGTTATAGTATCTAATCTTGTCGTCATTGCTATTTTTATGCTAACTGTAGATAAACACACCGCCCACCCAAACTCGCTCTAAGGAAATAGATATATATTCATTGTATTTACACCACTTTGGATTTCACGCCCTATAAGTTGTTTGTGTGTATTGATATTATAATATTTTTAAAATTTTGGTTTCTTAATTAATTAATAATTTGAAAATTTTATTGATATTTGAAAAACAAGTAAATTTACTTTAATCAATATTATTAAAATGTGTCTTCATATAAAATTATATTATATAATTATATATGTCTAATCTTGTATTCATATAAAATTGTTAGTTTTATTGAGGAGGGATTATCAGTAGATTTAGATATTGTATAAAAATTTATTAATTTTATTCAACAAAATATATCGTGTAAAAATATATTGCAAATAAAATAAGTCTAAATGCATCGATATTATAAAAATAAATATAATATTTTTAAAATTAATTAATAAATTAAATATACCAACAGGTATGTTTTTTAAAGTAAGGAACATGTATTGTTAATATTGTGTTATCTTGTGTTATTATAATTATTAAAATTATATAGTTTTCTAATTTTTTTATTATACAATGAGGATGATGGAGATATTAATAAAAATATATGAATTTTTTAGTTCCAAATTTGTCGCTATATTCTTACAAAGAATTACATTGAATTAAATTTTTTAAAATATATTCAACAGTTACGTGACACGTAATCATATTTATTGATAATAGATAAAATTACATACTACCAATACATCAAATATTAACATATATTCATCTCTTTTTATAAAAATTAAAAGCGAAAAAGAAAAAAATTATTTTTTACCCATTCATTGTAGAATTGAAATTAATTAAGAGGAAATTTATTATTTTAACCTTTTTTGATAATAAAATTTATTATTTTACTCTTATACCATTTATAAGTTAAAATAATAAATGATATCTTAAAGATAATAAATAATCTTCCAAATATGTATTTTTGAGTCACATTTTCTCATTTTTCCTATCATATTATTGTTTTTGAAATGATTCTTTTACTAGTTTATATAATACTAGTTTTTTTATCCATGTGATGCACAGATTAATTGTATGTATTAATTAAATTATATTTAATTTTTCTTACAAAATTTCATAAATTTTATAACATTTTGTTAATAATATTCTTACAAAATTAAAACATAATTTGTAAAAATAGTGATAAACTTAAAATGATTTTAAAATATGCAATGGCTTATTATGTAAAATTGTAAGTCGAATTATTTTAAAAAATTGAAAAATTTATTTTAATATTATTGATAAAGTTATATTTCAATTTTATTTTTTAAATTATTTGCTAAAATTTTAGATTTAAAAAGTATCATATGTTTGCAAACATATTTTTTTCTTAAAAGTAAACATCCCTATAAAATTATCAAAAAAACTTCAAATTTTTGAAAAATTATTTACATATTTTTCAAAAATATTTTTAAAAGATATTGAAAATTATGATTAAAAAACATATTTATTTTTCAATCAAATTTATGTTATTTTAAAAGTTGTAGTTTTGATAATTTTCTAATATAATTTAGTTTAGATTATAAAATAGTAAAAGCATTTTAATTATTAATATCAAGAAATACTAGGAAAGTTAAATTACCTTATTAAATGGTTTTAGAAGTATAATTTTTAACTCGTGTACCATGTTAATTAACTTTTAAACAAAAAATATAGTTTAATTTTTAAAACATTGTAAAAAATTATAAAACAATTTTAATTTTTACAAATTTTAAAATTTTAAACTGAAGTATTTTTATTTTGGTTGTAAAATTTAAGTATATCAAATTTCAAATTTTATTCCAATAATCAATTTTATATCAAATATAGTCTAATACCTTTTTTTATACAATGAGGATGATGGAGATATTAACAAAAGTAGATGAAAAGAAAATTATTCCAAATTTGTTACTATATTTTCATAAGGAATTACCTTGAATTAATTTTTAAATATATTCAACAGTTACAAGTGGCGATTATTATCGTAACAAATGGCAATTTGTAAGATATGTTACATAGGAATTATTTCTTTTTTTTTTAACTTGTTGTTATAATGTGTATATATATATATATATATATATGATTTGATGCACTGATAATGTATAATTTTAAAATCATCAATACATAAGATGATCATACATCATTAAAAATTTAAAATTAACTTTACTTGAATTTCATTTTTAATGATGTATTGTCATCATATTCACTCACGATAAATAAAATTATATACTATCAATATATCAAATATTAATATATATTCATCTCTTTTTATAAATAAATAAAAAGGTGAAAAGGAAAAGGAAAAAATTTACCCATGAATTGTAGAATTGAAAAATAATTAAAAGAGTTTCAAAAGAAAAGAAAAATAATTAAGACGAGACAGAATAGATATTTATTATTGTAACTAATTTTTATAATGGAATTTATTATTTTATTTTTAGACCTTTTATAAGTTAAAATAATAAATGATATCTTAAATATAATAAATAATTTTCCAAATATGTATTTTTGAGTCACATTTTTCTCATTTTTCTATCATATTATTGTTTTTGAAATGATTTACTTTTACTAGTTTATATAATACTAGTTTTCTTTATTTGTGCGATGCTACTAGACCATTGCTTCAGAAGTCTAGTTCTGACAATATTTTTTGTAAAAACTATTGTCAAAATGGTCATTAATTCTCCTCCCGTCCTAAGGTGGAATGTCATTACTGTTATAAACACGACCACCTTATTTGAGATTGTCTGACTCGTCCCCTTTGGTGAAACTACTAAGGCTAGTGGTCTCCCAACTCCAAAGGAGTTTTTTTTTCTCTTCCTAGTTCATCAGTTGCTACTGCTTCCTCCGCGGATTCTGCTTCCCTCTCATTGAGTGACTTAGTACCTCTCCTGAAACAGGTTATATCTTTCAGTTCCTCTTCTTATTATGTTTTTATCTGTTACTCCGGGTAATTCTACTTAGCTTTTTATTATGCTTGTTATAATCGTATGACATCTAATTTACAAAATTTCTCCACACATGTCTCTACCTCCTCTCTTCCACCTGTTTATACAACTAATGGTGCACAAATGCCTATAACACATGTAGGTCATGCATCCACCTCCAACCTTAGTCTTTCGGACACCTATTATGCTCTACCTTAGCTTTTAATCTTATTTCTATTGGGCAACTTTGTAATCTTGGTCTTAGAATTATTTTTTCTTCCTCTGGTTGATAAGTGCAAGATCCAACTACGAGGATGATTCTTGGAACAAGCCGGAAAGTGGGAAGATATTTGAGCTCGTTGCGCTACATTTACCTGAGAAAACTATCTCTGTTGTCACTTTGCAACCTTCTTTACTTCAGTGGCATCTTCGACTTAGTCATGCCTTTGAAAGTAAAGTTCATCAATTAGTGTCTCACGGATTATTAAGATCCACCAAATTTGAGTCATTTAAATGTCTTGAGTGTCAACTTGCTAAACAACCAGCTTTGTCTTTTACTAATAGCACTTCTATTACTACATCTCCTTTTGAACTTATTCACTCTGACATTTGGGGTCCTTCCCCTATTTCTACTATTAATGGTCCTCATTTGTTCTGATCAGGTAAAATTTTGAGGACGAAATTTTCTTTTAAGGGGGTAGAGTTGTAACGCCCCAAAATTTCTAATTTCGTGATTGTGAAAATATGACACAAATATTTGTCAACTTTAGTGGTTATGTGTTTTGGGAGTGTTTGAGAGGTCCCAAGTTCAAGCCTTCACTTGGGAAAATTTTGGTATTTTGAATGAATTAGGCCTTACTCTTGTTTAGTAGGTTTTTATTTGATTGTTGGGTAAATTACATTAGAATGGGCCTGCTGGTTTGGTAGTTAAATGGTTGTTATTATGGTGGAGGTCTTGTGTTCAAATCCTTATATAGGCAAAGGTATTATTTTTTTGCTCAGATTTCGGAATAGAATTGTGTAATAGGGGGTTCTGAGTAGTGGATGTGTAGTGGGAATTAGAGGAGAAGATTAAGGGATTTTGAGGGTTATCGAGATTTTATTTTATTTTTCCCATAACCGAATTTTGACTCTCTTTTCTAAAAAAAAATTGTCGTCTATTCTTCTCCCTCTCCTCTTGCCGAAATTCTCTGAGTTTTTCCATCTTTCTCTTCTTTTTCTTCTTCTTGATTTTTCCCTAATCCATTTATTTTCTTTCGTTTTCGCACGCGGTTAGTGCTCGCTTAGTTTCAGTAAGTGTTTCTCATCGTTTCTGTCATGAATCTCTTAACGACTGAAGTGGTAATGTTTTTTCTCTGTGATTTGGCCGTAGGGGAAGGCTCAGACTGGTGAATTCAGTGTTCTCGTCTTAACAATAGTTAAACGGAGGGTTATCGTTGGTGGTAAGTTGGGTTTCTGTTCGTTCTTGGTTATCAAATCGCTTGTAAATTCATTAAATTGATGTTGAGTGTCTTGATTATAGGATTTGGAGTGCTCTAGGACTATTTTAGCATCAAACAAAAATAGGTGTGTACCCGACACGTAAAAAAAAAGGATTCGGTGAAAAGCCGAAATTGCTTGCTGTTTGGAATACAGCAGTAGGATAACTTTGAAAAATCGCCATAAATTGTGGATCTCAAATTAGAGAATGAAAAAAATATAGAATTAAATTTTATTGAGTCTAGTTTCTCATATTAGAAACGGTGTAAGTAATGGAAATGTAAATCGTGAGATATAATAAACTTTGTGATACAAGGTCAGATCGAATTCCGGTTCCTCTGTTCTGACTTTGGAAAATCATCAAAAATTGGAGAAAAATAATTAGGGGTTAAAATTTACATGTTTAAATTATTAATGAGTCTATTTTCAATAGAAACAAATGAAAAACATCATCCAAATTTTTTACTAAGAGATAATTAATTTTTAGCAAAGAAGGGACGAAGCTATCAGACAGTTGAACAGGGGTAAGTTTGAAGATTTTACTATACTTATTGGATAAACCAAAAATTTTGAAAATTTTATGGTAGAAAGTTATTTGAGTCTAGTTTCAAAGACATTAAGCGGATCTTAATTCGGAATTCTGTAGCTCAAGATATAAATAATTTAGTAACAGTGACTCAAGTAGATAGCTTTGAAGGAACATATAAGTAAATAGTGAAAACATATATGAATAATTAACTAGCACGAGTTACATTAAAAACGGATCACGTGACCAAGGCCAATTTGGGCCGAGTGGGCCACATGGGCGTGTGAGCCCATTTTTCTAAAAAGTTCTGTAAGGCCGTACGGGTCGCCCAAGTCGACTGTGGACTTACTTTAGGGTCAGTAAGTTTTACTTAGACCCCTATATGTGTGACATGTCTGTCTGATTTCTATACCGAGCATGACTTATGATATCTGAATGTATGTACTATTAATTGCATAATGGCATGACAAATTTTTCATATTGTATTGCATCGGGGTGGGTTGATGATATTTAGAAGAAGTGTCTGAAAGGCTATTAAGCCTATTATCTGGCAACTCAGCTGCAATCTTCTGATTATGTGTCACATTTCGGTACAGCATGGTGTGTAGGTATGGGTGGGTTGATTTAACCCCCACATGGTGTGTAGGGTTGGACGAAGATGGTGTGTAGAGGCTGGTGAGTAGGATTCTGATTTACTGTATCTACATTCTGTATCTGATATGGGCCAAGGCCCTAATGTATTTCTGAGACTGTATCTGAATGGGCTAAGGCCCAAACTGATTTTGTGATGGGCACGGACCCCAGACTGTATTTAACTAAAATCTGTTGATTATCTGTATGCATGTTTTCTGTGGGGATTACACACCGAGTTTGCGAAAACTCACCATTTTCTCTATTTAATCTGTACAGGTAATCCCCAGACTTGACGGGTCGGTGTAGCGGGGGACTCGTCGGTGGCCACACATAAATTTTAGACTGTTTTTCGTTAATGCCTAGAATTTATTACTTATTTGGGGTTTTTTATGTATATTCTGGACTATGGATTGATTGGCTTTAAATTTGGGACTTTATACTGTTTTTTTATGGATTTTTTTTTAAAACTGCAACCCCACAAAACACGATTTTTTTCTGAAAACTAAGGTTTTTCGTAAATAGAAACGATTTTTCCTAAATTAATTGGTTACAAAAGCTTCCGCTAATAGACATGATTTAAAGCAAATCAACTAGTTTTTTTTTTCAAATTAAATAAAAGCTAACTTATTGTAACAATTTTTAAACTCGACAATCTTGTCTTCAAATCCCTTTCCATGTGACATCATCAGATTCGACCATAACATCTAGGTCGGGTTTGGGGTGTTACATCAGTTCTCAAAACCTTTGGATGTGCTTGTTTTGTACTCCTCCAACCTCATGAACATAATAAACTTGAACCTCGTGCTCGTCTTTGTTGTTTTATTAGGTATGACATTGAGCATAAAGGCTATCGTTGTTGGGCTCCAATATCCAATAAATTGCATATCTTTTAGCATGTTACCTTTTGGGAAGATGTTAAGTTTTCTTCTTTGTCCACATTTCATTCTTCATTGTCCTCTTCTCTATCTTTTTCCACAGATGCTTCTGTTGAATTGTTCCCCTGTTCTGATGCATTCAATGAGCTCGATTCTCTTCTATCTTTCACTTCTACATCCAGGGGCAAAGCTAGAACAATTTTTTAGGGGGGCCGAATGAAATTTTAATTTTTTTATAGTCTATATCTTTATAATTTTTACAGGATTAAATCGAATTTTTATAATTTTAGGGGGGCCAAAATGCAATTTTACCATTACTAATTTAAATTTTTTAAAAAAATTAGAGGGCCTAAATGGCAATTTTTCATATTAGGGGGTCGAGGCCCATGTCAGCCCTCTAGAATCGCTTCTATCTACGTCTAGTGTAACGCCCTTAACCCGAACCGATTCTCCGGGTGCAAATCTCGGGTGTTATTTCACAAATACTTAGCAAAAATTTTCAAAATAGTCGACTTGTACTCTTGACTTAAATTTTATTCAGTGTTTCAACATTAAAGGAGCAAATAAAAGTATTTAAAAATGAAATAACATAATACATAAAACTATTTATAACTTATTACAACACCAAAAGTTTACTAAGGACGGACTCATAAGGCTTAAACCTATAATACGCCACTATCCAAAGTCGTCTACTACATGCACAATGACACATATCGTCGCTTCCTTGGCATTCTCTTAACGTAGTCCCTTCCGGCAAACCCATTCATCTAATCATACCTGAAACATAAACGTAACACTTATAAGTTACATGAACTTAGTGAGTTTGAAATACAAATTAACTTTAAACCTTTCATATTGAAATATTCATCCTGGTTAAATGGTTGACTCCAAATCTTACCAAACAATACTACCTTTTCTTTTCTCTTCAGACAACTACCCTTAGCTATTACAGAACAGTTAATCACAGGTACTATTCACTAGCGGATACTTCATATTTTGCGGATTTCCATTCTAAGTCGAATACTATCAGTTTACCAATCAATTCATATCTCAATTCAATACCCGAAATAAGCTCATATTGATAATGAACTAACCAGATCATTTAGAAGAATTCTTCATAACTCTTTCTACAAAACATGATAATATCCATATTAACAAATAGCGCAAATACCATATAATTCCATAATTGAAACAATATGCTAATCAAATATGGTAGATTACCTCTTTGAACATACAGATTCATACATTCTTTCAAGAAATTTCCCTTAAGCCTCATTGATTTCATCACAGAACTATTCAACCAACATAACCTCGTATAAATCATATCCTTATCATAGACTTATCAATCAGAGAACCCTTCAAAACTTACCCAGAACTTACCACAAGGGCGGATAACCACAATCTACCACACAGAGATCATCGAAACGCCAATAAGATGATATAGAACTTGTCACAATGTCCATACAAAAATATGCTATAAAGGCTTAGCAGATCACTCCACATATACGAACATACAGAATCATGTGTTTACTGTCCCAACAGACTTTCACAGAAGGTATCATGGGTTTCTCCCTCATGGGCTTATACACAAATTCATGTCATGACCTGCCAGTTCGATTATATATTATCAAAGGCTTCACCATGAATATTCATATCATACATTTCCATGAGTCTCAACCACATGGTCTTAAACTTATTTTCATATTGTGATTTGTCAGTCTAATTAGCATTATATTTGCCTTACCAGAGGTGTAACACCCCTAACCCATCTCCGTTGCTAGATTAGGTTACAGAGCATTACCGAGCAAAGTAAAACATTTAACTTCACAACAAAAATAATTTTACAAATTAAAAGATAACATTTAATAATTGAATCTAATCATGGTAAAAATACCCTTACAAGCCATAAATCGAGCCTACGGTCCCCTAAAAATAATTTAGGAACGTTCCGGGATCAATTTGAAATAAAAAAAATTTTTGGAAACATGGGTCACACAGCCGTATAGCCAGGCTGTGTGATATAGCCTAGATAGTGTGGATATTTGAAGTCTTGACACACGGCCATGTCCCGACCCGTGCGTCTACCCGTGTAGGTATTCAAAATATGACCTTGTGTTCTATCTTGTGTTCATTCAATGTTGGGTCACACGACGGTGTCATAAGCCGCATACCAAACCGTGTTACATGCTGATTTAAGACACACAACCGTGTCTTAGACCATGTGAAACCTGCACCTAAAATAATAATATCACACGGCCATGTGCTACATAAGTTGCCCCAAAACAAGCTAAATCATGCATCAAATCTGGCACACCAAGACACACCAATCCCACATGCATTCATACATCCAAAACACCATTAAACACACTTCAAAACATACCAAATCAACTATCCTATCAACCTAAACAATATGCCATCAAAAGGCACCACAATTCATACATTAAAATCAATCCAACCAACTTCTCAAGTTCATTAATTAAGCACATATCAAACATACCAAAACCGTTTCAAATATACATATCGTTCAACTATGGTTTACCTATCATTACAAGGCATGCATAAGCATTCAACAACCTATCAATTTACACCGTTAACTATAAACATTGATGCATACATAAGCTTGGCACCACTCAAACATACCAAATTGCTAAACTAAAATCAAGCCCTATTACATGCCATTTATAACCTTAAGCCAAAATAACCAAAATCTACTGAAATGATAATTGGATAGTGTGATCGTGCTCCGACGCAATTCCAACCGATTGAGCTTCTGATGATCTACAAAATAATGAAAAACAACTATATAAGCAACTAGGGCTTAGTAAGCTCGTATAAAGGAAACTAAAACTTACCAAACATAAAACGATTAAACCATTCAAACATTGCTCATTAGATCACAATGATACTTTCATTTCCTATCCACAACAGTTCACATAGTTAGTAAATACATTTAAGAACATATCAACCAATGAAACATGACATATCTCTTGAAAAGGATTTCAATATATAAATCATCCATCACATAATCCATTTATTACCTTTTCAATCCAATTACACATATTACATTTTCCAATCCTTATTCTCAATAACATAGCTCATTTCATATATGTACCTTTTCGTTTTAAACCTTAATTGCCCATTGAACCAAATAGAATAACATCAGATACTTGGGAAATACTCACACAAATTGTGCCTTTACATGTAACCATAACTATCTCTATAATACTCACACAAGCTTGAAATGGACCTGCTCACATGAGCTGTGGGTCGGGATGTTAGCTACACGATACTGCTTACACGAACTGTGGAGAATTCGCAACAAATGCAGGACCTCAACCATCAGTAAGACATCCAGGACTAGCACCCGAAACTGTATAATCCCAAATGACATGTCATTTGTATCCTAAGAATTCTTAAGGTTCAAACGAGACACTTTTATATATCAAACCTTTAACTTCTTCCCTTTATATCATTTCAATTATATATCCATACAACTCACATTTTTCACAAATATCTGTCAATTGAATAAACATTACAAATTAATCCAAATCACTAATTAACATGTATATACTCAATAATAATTAAACAAAGTATATCATTAACTAATCATTCATTCAAATTATAAACTAACCACTTTACCATTATACAAACTTACCTCGAGGATAACAATTGTAAAAATGATGACTAATTTGACGCTTTAGTTTTTCCTCGGTTTAGATTCTTTTGTTCGTTTCTTGATCTAAATAATATTTTTAATTCAATTAAACCATTCAAATCACTTAATATAATTAATTCAACTTATAACCCTTATCAATGGGAAATTTACAAAATTACCCCAAATGTTTTACCTTTTATGCAATTTAGTCCCTAAATTGAAACTTGCAATTTAACCACTTTAATTAAAATTCATGCTAGCCAATTTTTCCTTAGTTTTGTAAAAGCCTATATTTTTCTAATTTCACATAATTTACATTGAATTTTACTATTTCAACAATTTAATCCCTAAATATTAAAATTATCAAAATCACTTAACAAAATACTTATATTTAACTACCAACTTTAATAATCTATCAATTAAAATATAAAAAACACCTCAAACTCGTTAAGTCCCTAGACTTTTAACAATTTTACTAATTAACCCCAGACTAGCTAGACTTAGATGTAACGATCTCAAAAACATAAAAATTACTAAAAACGGTTAAAAAATACATACCATGCAAGAGAGAATAGATTGATCAGAAGCTTTGGTTTCTTTTTCATGGAGGAATTGGGTTTGGGGAAGAAAGTTTAAGAAGATGACCATGTTTTATTTTCTTTTTCTTTTGTTTATTATAACATTTAATTATTATAAAAAATAAACATATTTTAACATATAAAGACACATATTTCCATTAACTAACCAAATACTAGAAACATTTAATGTTTAATTGCATTATGAAACATTCATTTCATACTTATCTAACCATTTAATACAAATAAACCCATAGCAATTAACTTTTGTAGCTTTTTACAATTTAGTCATTTTTACTAAATTAACTATCTAAATATTAAAATTTCTTAATCAAATTTTAATATGACCCTAATAATACTTTGTAAGTTTTTATAAAATATTTACGAGCTTGGTTTATAGAAACGAGGTCTCGTTACCTCGTGTTCTAAAACCACTTGACTTAAAGATTAACCACTTGAACTTAACTATACTACAAATTAATAAAATTTATTACATAAAAATTTCAATAATATTATACTTGACTAATAAATATTAATTAATAATATTTTTGAACTCACTCGTTGGATTTGTGGTCCCGAAACCATTATTTCCAGCACCCCTGAAAAACGGGTTGTTACAAGAGGCATCACAAGGAACATTTTTCCCAAAATTTACTTACTCAGATTTGTTCATGCATAACTGTATATTCCTATATCAAACTTTACCTAATACTCACCAATCAACATCTTATTCAAATAGAACTTTATACATATCATCATAGCACATATATCATCTTTACTCTGCTTCATACTCTTACCAATTATCAGAAATGTCATTATCATTTTTATATATACTTTTTACTTGAATAGTTTACATGTAAGAGTCAGGATAGAGACTCACCTGAACTCACCTACTGTAGCTCGAAGCTCCAAACTCAAACATCCTTTAGGAACTAACAACTACAACTTCCTAAAGAACATATATTCATTATCTCAACCCTCATATATTCAAATTTCTAACATCTCAATCGTAGATAACCCCCATGCAAGGCCTTGTACTTATAACTTACTGTTCATATAACTCTAACAGACTTACTCTTTCAAAACCTAACATGCAGAGCTAAATAACTTACCAGGAGATGGAATGACCATCAATTAAGCTAAGAACCTTAGCTTTCAACTTAATAAGGAAGAAATACAATTAGATTTAAGGAAAAGAATTAGAGAGTAGTATTCAAGGAAAAATAACTCTCTCAGAACCCTTCTCAGACATATATATAACTCATTCCTACTTAGTGGAGCTTAACAAGTGTCACTTAATTTAGAATATGTCCTTAATGACCTATAGATTCCAAGAGAAAAATAAATGAAAATCCTGCGTAATAGATATTAGCCCAGTCAATCTAGTTTGTTCCCAAATAGCTTACTTTAAAACCCAACTAGCACAGTATTTAGAAAAACAATGTGTATTATACATTTGATAGTAACTCATACTATAATTCCCTTTTTGCTTATACATTTTTCTTTTTCTTTTTTTAACTAGAAGAGTAACTTAAAATAGGATCTTCACCTACTTACATAGCGGTTACTATACGCCCACACGTATTTTCCCAAAAGAAGTAAATGGGCAAATGACACTTCGCCAAATAGATAATTTTACTACTATATGCCTTAATATTAGATCCGCTAGACTTAGGATGTGAAAACTCTCATTCCCTTAACAAATTTTGTCCCTGAAATTTTCTGACTTAGAAGAATTCCACAACAACACTGAAAACTAATCGTTCATGCTAGACGCATACCTTTAATTGGTAAACTATCCTTCTTACTCATGGAAACTTCTTTCCAAAGATGTAAACCTTAGAAATCACATGCTAGCAAGAATGTAAAAAGTTTGATTCAAATAGGTGGATTCAAGACTTAGTGGTTACTTGTGTAATTTCAAACATTATATAACTTACCCTTTGACAGATGACAAATTTATATTAGAGAACCTGAACAGTTACCATGAATTAAACTTCTCACACACGTTTGTTTCTCCATAAAATAGATACTCAAACACCCTTTCAAACACTTTGCCGAATCAACTGGAACCTAATTTCTTTTCTGCTAAATCTTTCTACTCTCTTCGTCTTCAATCCTTATCATACTCAGAGGTAACATTTATTTTCCTTCCTTTTTCCTTTCCTTTCATTTTCTTTCACACAAAATGGTTAGTATAACCACCAGAGGGAAGGGCTGAGGATAGCGTAAATAAGACAACATTCCTATAAGTCCTATGAAACTCAGACCCCAAGGTCCTGATATACCCCACCACGTGCAGTGGCTCTGATGTACGACTATAGTACGATTTAAGACGAAATGCACCGATACTTAGGAGTCCGAGGTATTCACTACCAAAACTTTGCTAATGACTTTTAGTGATCCCGAGGATGTCGTCTAAGTGATAATTTCATAGGTTTCATCTTACCTTTAATTTTGTTAAGGGTCGTCCACCACTTAACCCTTTCTTTTGTGTGGTGCTTAATGAATATGACATTGCACTAGGGCAGATATCAACCCTATCCTGGTGGACACTGGTGGCACTCTTTATTAATTGTTGCATGCATAATGAGCCACGATAGTTGGGAGTTTTTCAGAAATTTTACCAACTAAAGGTAAAAAGGCAAATAACTTCTGCTGGCAGTGCCCATTTTAGTGTGTGCCCAGGCTATGAACCCAAAATCAAAACCAACATTTCAAATCTTCATAAAAGAAAAGACAAGTACATAAGAGTCATCTGAAAACTTGAATATGGGTTCTATTTTCTTACACGATGGTCCATTCCTCTAAAGAGTATCTATGCACAGTGTCAGCTAGTAGATTCTCAAATTACCTTGAAATAGTACAAACGACTAAGAAGTGGGCCTATACTTGATTTGGTGGAACTTGTTTTAATTAGAAACGTATTCCAATATTGTCTACAAGATTTAAGCCCAAACAGTTGCCAGCCAAATAATTCTATAATTTGGTTGGACAATTTCAATGTGCCTTCTACTTCTGTGGCATGGCCTTATAACGCAAATGGTGAATTAGAACATATATTAGTAGGGTGTATAAGAGAACCTTCTTTATACTTTTATAGCATATGTGGTCTTCGCCCATGCAACTGGAATATGTTAACTAACCTTGATACAGCTTATACTTCCTCTTCAAATTAAGCTAATTCTCATGTTGATGGTGCAGGGTCTTCCTCGAATTCTCATATTGCGCCTGTCTCAGTTCAAAATATGGACATTACAACCATTCTTGGTGAGGCTCGAGCAAAAGATAATGCTATCAATGTTTAAGTAAGGAAAATAAGAGCAAAGAAAACTAAAAAGTGGCTTACATTGGAGGAAAGTACTCAAGAGACTTGGAGTAATGAATGCCCTCCTTTGTCACGAAGTAAACCCGAAAAAAAGCCTGCCACTACAATTACTCACACCTCTCCATTTTTTTTTACCTGAAATTCTAGCATTATCAATGGAGCCCGCCCACAGAGCAGACTCCCCTATTCATATTTCTAATCCTCCATTGAGAGAGAATCCTACAGATGCAATACCTTTAATTCAATCAATAGTTCCTCCCAGCATTCTACCACACGATGCTCCTTCTGGTGAAGTAGAATGATTTTTCCCATGGCTTGACCTATTGAAGGCAGGTCTACCTTCTATCTCACTGAGTTTCATTTTTCAACAGCAATAAAATTTAGTACCCTAGTAGTTAAAAGAGGCTCTTACCTCATACCTTTCTTCCAATCCTAATGTTGTCTCATCTTTCCCTCTTGGCACAGGCTTCACAAGCCTTATTTATAGAGCATGAACTTTGGAGTTGGGCCCTTGAAGATGCCAGTAATCAAAACATTGCTAAAATTACAAATTTGGAAAAGGTTGTGAAAACTGGCGAGAATTTTATGGCTAAACTACCCCGAGATCATCAAGAATCTATTGGCTTGATTGGAATACTCGATGCCTATTTCATGGCTTTAAAGGGAAAATATAAGGAAACACAGACAGAGTTTTCACAATTAAAAGAGGAAGTCAAGCTACTGAAGGAAAAAGAATCCACTTGGGAGGAAAAACTCAAAGCCCAAGAAGAACGCCGCAAAGCAGAGCTGGAAGGTTTACGCCAATCCAGCAAAGAAGCTTTTAGAAAATATCAGGAGGACACTAAAAAGAACCTTAACGAAGCTCTGCCAAAATGGAGGTCCAACCTGATTCTACACACCCAAGTGGCTCAAGTCTTCTTCATCTCATTTTTCAGCAGTTCTTTGTATTCTTTTAAATTGGTGATTATTATTTTAAATTATCTACTATTAATTAAAAAATATGGATTATAATTCTAAATTATTATTTTTTAATTTAAAAACAAAAAATATTGTATATAAAAAATTGTGTTGCCACATGTCAACAAATAGGTATTCCACATGTTAGAATATTAAATTTTCATGTTAGTGGAAGTCTAAAATCACGTAATATAATATGATTTATTATGTGGATGAAAAATTGTATTAAATAATACTAGATTACCTTTTATGTAGGCGACAAAAATTTTCTCCTTAATAATTGAATTTGGATGTAATTGCTTATAATTATATGCATGTCATGTTTGGCAACACTAAAAATAATAGGGTCCACTAAGTTGAGTGTAATTAGAACACAACCGAGTAGAGAATTTGAGGAATTACACAAGTAATTAACCATGACCACTTTTAAACAAATTTTACTATCAAACATGACATAGAAAATTAAAATGTAATTATATTTTATCAACCAAACATGTTTAAGACATTAAAATTTACTGTATATAATAGAGTATAATTACTATTTTAATAATTACATTTTCTTACAATTACTTTGTAACCTCCCTAACGTGGCATAGACATTATGACTAAATTTTGAAGGCTACATTGGCCACTGGAGTGACCTAGTAAAACTATCGGAGTTCATAAAACAGTCTTCTTAAAACATTTGCTTACTTTAGTAAAAAACTCAGTGTGTTTCCAAAAGGTATAATTTCTTTAAAAAAGCGGTTGATTTTAATGATTACTTTGCAAAAGTTGATTTCCAATTTTATGTTTTTCAAATCTCATTCACATAATAATGTGGCGGAAAAGTGATATTTAACATAGTTTTAATTAAAAACAAGATTTCATGTATCATAAATTTATTATCCTAGTTTCAAAAATCTAAACAACTATAATGCCATGCATTCCAAAATAAACCCAAAACATTAGTACCATGCCACAGTTCAAATAAAACAATACAGTTTTCGAATAACAAAATAATATGTCTAAACTACTTTTATGAAAATAAATTATCCGAGTCGAGCCCTCCGAATGCCATGTTCGTGTCCTAACCTTATAGGTTACCTATAAAGATGAAAATTAAGTAAGGTGAGCTTAATAAGCTTAGTGTGAGTCTCTTCACAAGAAAATCAGTGTAAAATAATAGACAAAGCATACGAAATAATAATTATTAGAATAACCACAATCGTATAGCAATGCAGAGTATCAGTTTTTCATATCAACACATCAGTATTATATTTCAAGATTCACAGTTTTGCATGAACATGCTTATGAATGGAAATGCAATTTCAGTTTATCAGAGAGAATCCTACCCAACTCCGCTACACACCACAGTAAGAATTCCTTAAAACTCATCCATCCCTACACATCACGTTGTGGATAAACCACCACTAGTTTACAAATAAACTGCCAGTAAAAGTTGTGGGTAAAGCACCAGTATTTTTAGATAAAAAGTTTGCAAATAAATTTTCATTAAGTTGTGGATGAACCACCATTGTTTGCATATTATTAAACTAACACTACTTCCTTCA